>NW_021145818.1:0-50000 GCF_002837175.3 Physeter macrocephalus | reverse complement strand
GGAAATGTATTGGTTTCCTGGGGCTGCCCTAACAAAATACCACGAACCAGGCAGCTTCGACTACAACAGAAATGTATTGTGTCACAGTTCTGGAGGCTGGAAGTCTGAGACCAAGGTGTCAGCAAGATTGCTTCCTTCTGTGAGCTGTGACGATCTGCTCTAGGCCTCTTTCCTAGCTTCTGGTGGCCTCAGTCATTCCTTGGCTCATAGATGGGATCCCTTTGTGTCTTCACATCGTCTTCCCTCTGTGTGTGTCTGTCTCTGCGTCCAAAACTCTACTCGTAAGGATCCGACATATTGGATGAGGGCCCGGCGAGCTCCAGGATCTTAACCTGATCGTCTGCAAAGACCCTATATCCAAGGTCACATTCAAGGGTCCTAGGGGTTAGGACTTAAACTTCCTTTGGGGGGTGGGGGGTGGGACACAGTTCAACCCATATCAGGCAGCAAAAGGCTGCAGCTGGCTGGGAACGGTAGGAGGCAGGGATGGAGGTCACGCTAACCTATGGAGTTGATCTGGGGGCCAGAAAGTCTGGACAGAGGAGTCCAGGGATTCGGAAGCAGAGGGTCTGGGTCTGTGGCAGGGCCCAGAGGGGGAGCAAGGAACTGGACCACCAGGGACCAGGGGACAGCTAAGCCCCAGCCCTAGTACATGTCCCAGCAGGCAGCCAGGCAGAGCACGAGTGCAGTCAGACTGGCTGTTCAAACAGTGAAAAATGTCTGTACCAGTTGGAAAACTGCTTCTTATCCAACCTCCCTACCCCAAGTATCCCCAGTCCCCGAGACCCGCCCCCCCCATTAGATCCCCACCAGGGCCATTAAGGCTGAATGCCTGCGGAGGGGGCGGGCGGCAGAATCCCGCTCCGGCACGGTGTCCCCACAGCCCATCCCTGTGCTGGACGGCTCGGTAACTTCCTCGGCCCTCACCCATCATAGGGGCCATTTCTTCTCGGGCTGGGTACACAGGCGCTAACCACAGCCAGCAAGAGGGCAGCGCGTCACTCAACGGGAACGTCCAGGAGGCCCGCTGGGTACAAGGCCCAGCCCGTGACCTTCCAAGGACAGCAAGACCCTTCAGGGGAGGCTCCCAGAGCCCCGTGCCCAGCCCAGCACCCCGCTGCCGGGGAGAGCAGGCAACCAACACTCAGCCCTCACCACTAACTTCTCACCCCATCCTCCTCCCGCGCCTCTTGGAAGAGCACTGCCTACTCTGGAATCCATCTTGGACTGAAATTACAAAAAAAGCTGTTCCCGGCTCCGAGATCTTCCTCCAAGAGTGAAGATCTGATCGCCGGGACACCACGCCGGCTCTCCGTAGGGAGGCACGTCCCCCAGCAGCGGTGGGTGATGAGCACGGCAGTGTGGCGGCTCCCCGTTGAGCCGGAAGGGACCTTCAGAGGTCTATTCAGGCAGGAAAGAAAATGGACTGCCACCCACGAGGAAAGTCTCCTTTAACGATCTCGTCTCCACCAGGAGGCGTTCTCGAAGCCATCTGCATTGTGTTCGCCCACACCACCCCTGCAAGGAGCCATCCAAGTGCATAATGAGAGACGGGCACAGAGCAGGCATTGAGCAAACACTTGTGGCTTGATATCAATTCACGTGGTCCTGGCCCACTCACTTATCAGAATATAACCTATGGATAATTTCCGTTTTTGCCAGGAGCTCCACTGACTCCGCGGGACCTAACCCTTTAAACAGCATCGATGGCTATCTCTGTCCAGAATGCCCTTCCCTGTGGACCCCAACGTCCTGCTGCGGCCACACGCTCCCACCGTCCCCCCCACCCCAATGCACACACACAGGCTTTACAGAAGCCCCCAAACGGCAATGCTTCCTGCACGAATAGGTCGGGTGCACATAAAAGCTCCAGGAATAAGGCAGAGTATGGGATGAGCCTGAAAGTTCTTCTTGAAGTGGACCGGTCAGTCCTTTCTCCCGATTCTTTCATCTCTTGCCTGGTCCCCTTTCATAATCTCTTATTTCCAAGTGCATTTATAAGATAGACTCCTGATTTTATGCCTAATGCTAATCCTTCCCTGCAGTACTTGCTGTAAAGCCATGAGGCTATGTCCTAACACAGGTCAAAGCTCCAGGCCCCACAAGCACTGGACACGTAAGATGCTTGCATGAAGCAGACTCGAGGAGAAGAAAAACGAGGAGTGGTGGCAACCTGCTCAGATCCACCCGGTGGTGTTCAGGCAGGAAGGCGGGTCGCACGTGGCCACACCTCACAATTTTTCAAAAGGAGACAAGCATCTGGGTGGTTATGACAAATTTCCCAATTTTTCAATGTTGGCAACTCATTCAACATCTTTAAGGGTGGTGAACACAAAATAAAATTCTTCTGTGGACAGCCTCCGGCCTCAAGACAATCCACCGTGAGACATCTACTCTACCTGAATCTTTGCAGGACAGCTCACCTGGATCTAGACGTCCTGACCCTGCCTTGCCCCAGCGCCACCAGAGGTACTACTACTGCCCTAGAAATGCAGTCATCACACACCAGAGTTCAAACCAAGCAAACGTCATTCCTTATGGATACACAGCTCACGATCACCTTGTACTTTTCTTGGCCTGTGATGAATACAGGTCGATCTAATGCCTGGTAAAGATCCTACCACTTTATATGGATGGATTAGCGTGATAGGGCTGGATGAGTCATTGGATACAATCAGATCCCCCCCACCCCCCGCCCCACTCACTAGGCCACTGGGCTCTGCAAAGTGATGATGAAGGCACAGTGACTCTACACTGGTACATGTGTCCTAAGCAAAGCAGAGGCAAGCTAGGACTTTCCGGGATAACGTTCTCCAGAGAAGAGAAATACGAAGGAAGAAAAATGTACAGCTTTCTTACATCTCCAAGGCCTGAACTATTTCACTAGACTCCAAGTTCCTTGAAGGCAAGGATGGTGTTCATGCTGTCTAGATGTCAGAGTGCTACAGAGAATGGGAAAATGAAAATAGTAGAAGCCCCAAATCCTCTTAGTTGCAGCTAGAAACAAAGTTGAAACCAGAGTTCATACATCTTTTTTTTTTTTTAATGGCAAAAATACTGAGATTCAAAAAAAAATTTTTTTTGAGCTATTGACTCAAAAGCTTTGAAATGATAAGACCTGCCACTACATCCTGTTATGTAGGCAAGAATAAAGGCTAGAGATATCTGCAAGTCTGCTACCCTGACAACACAAGAATATAAACATTAGCCAGGTGAAGGGCCTTTCTTGGTAGTTTTATTCTCATTCTATATCCCGTCACTGTAAAATTGAGTTGTCTTCAAGTAGTTTTTCCACGAGATTCTACTTTAACGACAATGGTTTATGGTTATATAATCATAAACCATTTACTTAACCTTGGGACTATAATGCATGTTTACTTGTTCGAAGAAAACTGTATTTTCTCATTGCATTTCCAAAAGAGAAAACTGGGTTTCAATGGACTCTTCAGCTTCAGAATATTTGATCCACTGACCATGCCATCATCAATCTGGTTGTCTCCTTAGAAGTCAAAAATAGGTGGTGACTATCAGAAAACAATTAAAAATATAAAGCAGAAATTTTTACTCGCTCTAAATAGTAGATTCCAATTCAGTAGGTCTGCGGCAGGACCTGTGTATCAATATTTTTAAACAAACCCCCTACGTGCTTCAGTGCCCACCAAAGTCTGGGAATCAGGTAGAAGGAATGCCCAACTGAGGCATCGAAGGACTTGTTCTGGAAGGACACCAGGAAAGTCACCAACTCACCCACCCACCTCCATATGCCTGTTTTTATTGTGATATAACTCATATACCATGAAACTCACTCTTTAAAAGCATACATTACAGAGGCTTTTAGTATATTCACAGAGATGTGCAACCATCAACACTATCTAATTTTAGAACATTTTCATCACCTCAAAAGGACACCCCTTACCCATGAGAAGTCACCCCTTCTCCCCAGTCCCTGGAACCGCGAATCTACTCTCTGGGTCTATGGATTTGCCTATTCTAAGCATTTCATATAAATGAAATCACACAACATATGGCTTTGTGTGTGTGGCTTCTTTCACTTAGCACGATATTTTCAAGGTTCACCCATGCATGTTGCATGTACCCATTAGTACTTGCTTCCTTTTTACAGTTGAATAACTTCCCATTGCAGGGACAGACCACATTTTGTTTTGGATGTTAATTTTTTTGGGGGGGTGCCCACATTGAGCGGCTGGTGGGATCTTAGTTCCCTGACTAGGGATTGAACACAGGCCTTTGGGGGTAAGAGCGTGGAGTCCTAATCACTGGACCGCCAGGGCATTCCCAGACCTCATTTTGTTTATCCATTCATTTGCGGATGGACATTTGGGTTGTTTCTGGCCATTATGAATAATGCTGCTATGAACATTCATGTATAAATTTTTGTGTGGACGCATCTTCAGTTCTCTTGGGTAGATATCTAGGAGTAGAACTGCTGGGTCATATGCCATACATTTTATTTTATTTCAGATCTGAACCACTTGCTGCTAACTGGTGACTCCACCTAACATCCAATGAGGAAAGTTCTTACACTGTTGACCAATAAGTTGTCTTTTTCAAAGTAACACTAGCAAACAATAAAATTCTGTCTCCTTTGTGTTTTGATTTTTATGGGACTTCAACTTACTGGCAGCGTGAATGACTCTCTAACCCACTTGGCATCTGCCAAAATTCCAGGAGAATTTAAAACGGCTTAAAAACTGCTCAGAAATGAGAGATGTGTTGTGTACTAAAGTGTTGCCTTAATATTACAGATTAAAATGAATTCTCTGGAAGGGAAAAACACAGCCCCACAGAAACAGATGAACAGTAAGATTGAAGGTCTCACAGTTTTCCATTAAGAAAGAGTCCATTAAAGAAAAATAATACAGCTAAAATAAGAAACATGAACATGAACAGACACGCACGCACACCGCCTAATTCAATCAACTGAATGTGCCAAAAAAAAGCATCGTTTTAGTCGCACATTTGTTCAGCACAGATGGACAGATGAAAATAGACTGATGTTTTTGGGTACAGAAGTTTCTCAGGGCCACTTTTATTAACTGAGAATTATCAGGGCTGCTCTTTCAAGTATCCAATTATTTGTAACAAAGAAAAGCTCAAGGAATGCTTTTAAAAAGTGTTCTACTGGAAAACTCATCCAGAAACTCACATTAGCTCCTGCTGTAATAAAGTTAAATGGGAATCTACTCATTTAAAGAAAAATTAAAACCAGAAATCAAGAAAAGTGCCGATTATTTGGTAAATGAATCCAAAAGCTCAAATCCTGGTTTAATCCCCCACGTCTGGCTCACAAACATAACAAAACATTTATACATATGAATTCTTTGTCAAAAGAGCTTAAAAACAGTTCCCAGCTCTCCTGGGTTTCAGTTGATGCTCTCAGAAGATAGTTGTGTTTCCCTTAAAAATAAAAGTTATTTCGGATTGTTTTTGCTACTAATCCATGAACTCAGTTATCCTTATTGCAAATTAAGTCACTGCCCTCCCCCATGCCCATCCTCCTGTACACTGAGGCAAAAAGGAAACGATTAGAAGACAGGGGATCCAAGCATAGCTTGGTCTTTGAATGGGCAGGTAACTCTGACTGAGTCCCTTTACCCCACGGGGGACTCCCTTCCTCGTGTGTAAAATGAACGGGTTCTATCTGTCAGGCTGGGGATCATCAAACTTTTTCTTTTAAAGGCCGGAGAGTAAACATTTTTGGTTTTGTGAGCTATATGGACCCTACTCAACTCTGCCATCTTTGGGCAGTAGCAGCCTTAGGCAATAAGAAAATAAAAGAGGGGCTTCCCTGGTGGTGCAGTGGTTAAGAGTCCGCCTGCCAATGCAGGGGACATGGGTTCGAGCCCTGGTCGGGGAAGATCCCACATGCCGCAGAGCAACTAAGCCCGTGCGCCACAACTACTGAGCCTGCGCTCTAGAGCCCGCGAGCCACAACTACTGAGGCTGCGCTCCGGAGCCCGCACGCCTAGAGCCCGTGCTCTGCAGCAGGAGAAGCCACCGCAATGAGAAGCCCAAGCACCGCAACGAAGAGTAGCCCCCGCTCACCACAATGAGAGCCACACAGCAACAAAGGCCCAACGCAGCCAAAAATAAATAAATAAAATAAATACATATTTTTTAAAAATAAAGAAAATAAAAGAGCACGGCTGTGTTCCCATTAAACTTTATTTACAAAAATAGGCTGCAAGCTGAATTTGGCCCAAGGGCTGTAGATTGCCAACTGCTGTGCTCAATGATTTGTAAGGTTCCCCCTAGGATGACTGAGTAGAAGTCACTGGCCACCGAAACCCTGTAAATAACCAAGTCATCAAGGTCTGACAGTGGAGAGAGATGTACAGCCCAGCACATAGTGGGACAGGAGCCTCCAGGATGGGACAGACATTGGGCTCTTCCTCACATTTCCATCGACTGCCTCCTCCTATTTTGGTTGGTACCTCACCCATGCTCCATTGACCATCCACCTTGGGCTTGGCTGAAGCATCACTCTGTGGGTGTGGAATAAGGTTTTCCAAGGAGCTGCTGGGGGTCAGATGATACACCCCAAAGTGGGGGGAAATGGCTCTCCAAGCAGAGAAGCGTGGCCAATGGGAAACAAGAGATGAGAAGCGGGTGAGCAGATAAAACACCTCTGCTCTCCCGTGGACTACTCAAAGGCATGAGTCCTCTCTGCAAACCTGGTTCCAGAGAAGTGAACACATTTGCTGAGCAACCTGCTCACTGTCAGTTCACTGTCAAGGCCAGCCAGCATCACGTGGCATCTTCCTTTGCCTCCCTTCCCCCTCTCACCCACCCTCACCATTCTGGGCTTATACCTCCTCAATAAGGTGTTAACACTTAATCCTTGCCTCAGGCTCTGCTTTCTAGGGAAACAGGACTAAGACACCCTCTTCAAATGATCCTCTGTCTTTAGAAATGAAAGACAGATAAATGAAACTATCAGATTTAAAGTATACAAAGATTAATATATATAAGAGATAAAATACTGACTCATACACTAAGCAAAACTAATCTTGGCCTTCTTTACCAGCTTGAAATATCCCTTCGAGGTTCAAATTGTAAAAATATATCTTAAATAATATCTAAAAAGCCAGCATCTCTCCAAAAAGAAGACCTGAATATCTCTGACCGTATCACTGTTGAGTGATTAAATGTGCATATCTGGGCTTCCAATTATAAATGGAAAAAAACAACTTTGTGCTATTTTCTTGAAATGCAATTATTTGTTATGCAAATAAGAGGTCCTGCTTAACACTAGCTTAGGTCCCTGAATAGGCTGGCTATTGATAATAGCTCAATATCCAGAAACTAAACACACTCTCATTTTTGGCAATAGAGTCAACTTTGGGTGGAATGGAGCACTCTTCAGGACAGTGCAGCACAAGCAATTTCCTGACACCAGAACCCTGGGGCCTGAGCTCAGTACCACCCTCCCTGACAAAATGCCCCAGAGAGTCACAAACCGTGAGGCGATAAGGGGAGATGGGTGGGGGGAAGATGCTTCCCAAAGTCTCATGCTCTGATGGCCTTGCTGAGTTTCTACAAAAACAATAGTGTCATTGCATTAACTTACCCACCAAAATTTCCTGTTAGCCATCTGGCCCAACACCATTTATTAAATAATGTGTGCTTTCCCCAGAGACTTAAAATATCCCCTCCCCCACCATAAATCTGACCTGTATTTCAGTCTGTCTTGACAATCTTTTCTCCTTTGCCATTCAGGACATTTCCTGCTCCTGGAAGCCTCACATCTCTGACGATTCTTTCCAAGCCCCCTCTACCCCTCCCTTAAGCTGCCCCTCCCTTAAGCGTGGTTCTGCAGGGCTCTCTTCCCCCTGGAGGCTTGCCCTGGGTGACCTCCTGCACGCTCCCGACTTCAGTTCTCTGCTGATGAAATGCAGGTTCCGGGCCGCTACCTGGGCTTGCGCAGGTCGGCCCCTGCACAACGGAGCCAGGCCAAGGGACAAGTGGGGGTGTAACCCAGCCTGCTCTCTGCCCACCACGCCGTGCACCCACACAGCTCCCCAGAGCCTCATCTTTAGCCCAGATGACGACCCCTGAGTCACAGACCCATCCGTCCAACATACACTGCCCATCTCTCCCTGAATGTTCCCCCAAGGAACGGTATGCTCAGCGTGGAATCATCTTCTTTCTTCCAAAGCCATTCCTCCCAAGTCCCCTGTTCTCACTGAACAGCTCCGGCACACAAGGCAGAAAAGGAATCTGTGCGTTCTTCTCTCCTGGACCTGCCACATCCTGTCTGACAGATCGTATCTCCTCCTCTCCGGCCACAACTACAGACACCGAGCTGACCTCATTACTTCTCTTCTCATCGAGCCTGTCAGGTTTCTGCTCACCATCCTATAACCCATCTGCTCTGCTGCGCGAGCAATCTCGCCACGATATTCTGAGACTGTCAAGCCAGCGCTCTGAACCCTTCCATCGCTTTCCATGCCCACAGGGCAAAGCCCCAACCCCTCACAGTGCCCCATGGGGGTCTTTAGTGGATCAGACCCCCAAGCCCCCCTCTCTGTTCCTCACCCACGCCGGCCACATCAGCCTTCCCCCTGCTGCCTCCCCTCTGTTCGTGCTGCCACTGCAGCTGAGAACGCCCAAGGCAAGGACGCCGCATCCCCGCCCTCAAAGGCTTGTCCGATACCCAGATAAAGCCGGCGGCCCCCTTCCTTGAGCCTGCAGGTTAACACCCAAAACACTCATTGGTTTCCGTGTTTCTGACTCCATCACACCTGCAGCCGTTGAAGGCAGAGATGGCCTCTGGTTTGATTTTGTATCCCACAGCCCGGCACAGCAGCCCTGTAACAATCCCCATGCAGGAAATCCTAAACAAGCAGATTAGCCAGAGCAAGGTAACACCAATGTAAATTGGGCTTTAAACGCCTTACATTTGTACATGGTGTAAAAAACGCGGATAGCACCTCTATGGTACCCCAGCGCCCGCTGCAAAAGAAGCGATTAGGGATTAAGGGAGACCAGGAGAGCATGGAAGAAAGGTAGACAGAAAGAAAGAAGAAGAAAGAAACGGCTCATGGCGCCTGCGAGAAGGGGGTCTGCTTCCTGGGCAGTGATGCACGATTCTGGCCAGAGTCCCAGGGCAGCAGAGATCCAAGAGTTGGGGCGGAAAGGTGGGTGCAGCTGGCCCGGCTGTGAGGAGACACATGCTTCCAGGAGTCAGGGGTCAGATAAACGTGGGTGTGAGACGAGCGAGAGGCTGCTCTGATAAGCACCTTCCTGCAGAAAGGCAGCCAGATTAAAAAATTTACAAAGCAGCCCAGCAGCCAAACAAAATGGGGCTAAGATTCCGGCGGAGAAACAGAAAGATATCTGGTCTTCCTAGTGCCTTAAAACTAAAAAGCAAAATCTTTAACGTGACGTTCAGGGTCTGCATGATCCCTCCAAACATGACCAACATTGTTGTCATGCTTCCCATCTCAGCTGAAGGGAACCTCCTCCTCCAGGAAGCCTCCCCTGACCGCCCAGGGTCTCTCTGGGACATGCTCTCAAGACACTGTGGACGCCTCCTTCACAGCCCTGCTCTCAACTGCAATCAAATATGGACTCATTTAAAATCTGCCTCTGGGAATTCCCGGGTGGTCCAGTGGTTTGGACTTGGCGCTTTCACTGCCAGGGCCCGGGTTTGATCCCTGGTCAGGGAACTAAGATCCTGCAAGCTGGATCAAAAGTTTAAAATATGGCCAAAATAATAAAGGTACAGCCAAAAATAAAAATAAAAAATAAAATAAAATAAAATCTGCTTCCATCAGTAGAAGCTAAGTACTTTGAGGGCTGAGGCTGCTTCTTTTTTATTATTATATCCTCAGCATCCAACACTCTGCCTGGAACATATGTGAGGCCCAACACATGTCTGTTGAATGAACAATTCAATCAACCAGATGAAGAATGAATTAAACAATGAATGAATAAAACTGGCATGTGTCTAGTGCACTGTAGGATATTTATCAGCATCCCCGGCCTCTACTCACTAGACGCCAGTATCCCCAGTTGGAACAATCAAAATTCTTCTCAGACTTGCCCCCTGGTGAGCAAAATTGTCCCTAGAGAACCACTGTTACACTGGATTGTTGAGTAGGCTAAGTAAAATTATTTATGGGTAATTTAGTGCATTTTGACATATAATATATATACAATAAATGTAATTGTTTGATTATTGATTAAAAAAAAAAAGCTGGCATGTGTCTAGAATGCAAGGCCAAGGAGCCAGGAATACAGTAATCAATATGGCCCATGGGTCAACACACGTATGTCATCATACAGCTCGGGAACTCCTTAACTAAGATCGACTTTTACATTTTTAAATGGTTGAACAAAGAAGCCTGTTCCTTGACATGCAAGTTATTGGAAATTCACACTGCCTGGTAACATAAAATGGGATTTAACTATCCCCTTACTAAAGAGAGGGCTAGTTAAATGAATGAGAGCATATACTAGCAACGGACTGTTTGTTACTCGGCTATTTTTAAAAAATCAGATTTTAGAAAGCTATTTTTACCCTTCTGCCCCTTTGCAACAGAGTGGCTAACTCAGGACGAGAATGGAGCCGAATTCTTGATGATCTCAGGATCATTTGGTCCAACTTCCCCATTTTACAGATGGGGCACCGCCCATAAACACACTCACCTCCGAAACTTCGAAGTCTGATAACAGTACAAAGCTGCTCACGTGCTTATTTCGAGGAAGCTTCTGATTAGAATGGTCAGAAATAGTTCCACTTCCCTTTTCCTAGAAACCCCTGGTTACCTCTTCAACTAGAACACCCCCCCTTGAGCGGAAGGCCAGGTTGCCAGGGAATATAAACAAATCAGACGCCCCAAGTGGCAGCTGTCAGCTGCCTTCTCTGTTGCTTCCTCTCAACAGCAGCTGGCTCTCCTGTCACCAGTTCCCCACCCGGCCCCCGCCAAGTGCAGGTTCATAAACATAAAACACATCAGTGGTCCTGTCGGGTGGGAAGAGGTAGCCGTAAGTCGGGTAGGCACAGATGAGGGAAGTGAGGTGCTGAAATCCTACCCGAAACCATGTTCTGCCTTGGTACACATATCTGTGATTCCCACCAAATCTAACTTCCTGTGTTTCCATCCTCTCCGTTCTCTGGTGGCAATTTCCCTGTGGGGTCAAGAGACAGAGCTGATGGCTGGTTTTGCTCTGCCCAGCCCAAGACCACAGCCTGTACACTGCTCTGTCCACCTTGTTATAGATTCCGCCACTCCTCCTTCTATGACCCTTCTCCAGCCTTCCTGCAGGTCGTTCTACAGCCTACGTGCTAGGATCCTGGAGTTGTTGTGAAGGCTCAGGATGCCTACAATAATCGGAGGCAAAGAGATGTGGTCCTGACCCAACTCAGAAACGCACAGGGAACCTCTAATTACCGGTTAGAATAAATAATCCATAACTAGCCCCAGAATTTCCCAGAAAACATCCTAAGAAACTCCAGCCAGTGAGACACTTCAGGGAAGAGAGAGCGATGTTGTGATGAAATTAGGGAAACCCCACTCTCATAACCCTTGTTCGGGTATCAATCAGCGCATTCCAAGTTCCAAGAAATCATGCAGTAGCGTAACCTGTTTGATTTGATTTAAACCAGCTGTGGACCGCAGACCCTCTGGCGATCTCAGTTTGGAAAACACAGCCCCAGACCATGAGGCTGGGTTCCACAAAGATGCCGGGTGGTTGTGAGGTTCCAAGGATGACCCCAACTTTGAAGGGCAGCTTTCCCCACCCAGGCTCGGCCCCCTGCCACTCAGCCCTGTGAAGCAGGCAAGATTCCCCTGCAGCCTCTGAGGTAGATTTCGGGAGGAAAAGTCTAAAGCCCAGGAGGTGAAGGAGGGAGGAGATAACCACCCCTCCAGACGGACAGGACCCCGGGGCTGGCGCAGCACGCTGCCCAGAGCGGGACTCACCATTGGTGGCCGTGTTGACATAGTAGCGCCGGCCCTGAGGGGACAAGTAGCTCTGCCAGCCTGGTGGAAGGACAACGGTCTGGCTTTCCTCTCCCGGTGGAGGGGGTACCATTCCAGGCTTCTGTGGAGGAAGACAGAGAAGGTCACACACATGTGGCATTTTTGCAACTGTCTTTCAACCAGGAAGTCAGAGGCAGATGAAGTCTCCCTGGAATGGCTCGACACTGGCAGGGGCGTGTGGCCCACGGGCCTCCCTGGGGGAGGTCACGGGCTGCAGGTGTGATTTCGGGGGTTGCCTGAGCATGACGTGTGAGCAGCCCTTGATTTTCAGAACCACCGCAGAGGGACAGCACCCCCCAGAGGACGGGGGAGCTGCCCATCAGTTAACACAAGAGCTGGGCTTTCTCCTCCTGGGCCCCCAGAAAACCACTCCCAGGGGTGCTGCACCCGTCTGCAGGAGGCGGGTCACTCTCCAGCTCCCACTGTGGAATCTGAAAATCCCCAGGACCACCAAATACAGCAGCAGACAAGGCCCAAGGCCTGCCGTGGGAACCGACCAGGAGTAATTAATGCCTCTTCAGCAGAGCGAGATGTTAAACCACAGCAGCAGACAAGGCCCAAGGCCTGCCGTGGGAACCGACCAGGAGTAATTAATGCCGAGATGTTAAACCTTCCATAATAAAGCCAGGAATCAATGACGATCTAGGTGGAGTTTTTCTAGTCAAGCGTCCAAATCATTCTGGAAAAGAGAGCTGGGAATCTGAGTCGAAACAGACTTCTTTTCCATCGTACGCGCTGATGTGCTCGGTTTAATTCTTTAAACTATGCACGGTAGTACTTCGAAAAAAAAGATCACAGAAAAAGCATAGAACAGAAAAACAAGACGCAGACACAAAGGCTAAAACAGAGGCGATCTGTGGTGGTGGGATTCTGGGGAATTTTTATTCTTTTCTTTTTGCTTCTCTCTCTCATCTAAATTTTCTTCAATAAACACAAAAGCAAAAGTTGTTAGCTAAAGAACATGGAGAAATAAGGAAAGAAGGTCCAAGTTAGCCCGTCATACAACTGCTGTTCCTTGTGAAGAAAGTAAATTGACTAAAATCAGAATTCCAGCCACACGAGGAGAGGTGCTGTGAATTTCTCAACGAAGCTGGACCCTGTTCAGAAATATTAAAACGCGTCAGCTCCTAAGTGCCCTCAGCGATCCCCAGCCATGCCCATGGGGGCAGGTTCTGATCACTGATGACCACCGCTTAGGGAGATAAGAGACTGAAAGTGAGCGGGAGAGACACACAGCTCCCAGACTGCTCTCAGCTTCTCTGAAGCTGCAAAGCCACGTGATTCTGCTTCCTGTGGTGCCCTGCACACCCTCAGCGGGACGGGATCAGTCCTAGCTGCTCCTGGGACTTCGAGTAAACACAGCCACCCCGCGGCCCTCTGAGTAACGGCGGTGTTATGTTTCATTATGAATTTTCACGATTTAACTAAAAGCTTTCCCCCACGCCCTGATCGCTTCTGTCTCCCGCACCTGTTAACTTACGGCTCCTCTCTGATTCCGTGCGCTGGCTTCTAAAAGAACTACCGGGGGCCAGAGAGCAGCCAGGAGGCCTCCTCACCAGCAGAGCATGTCCACTGAGCCCAAGCACACCCCTGTGCACGTTTACCTAGGCGTCCAGACACTGCTCCGGCCTCTTCCAGATTGGAAGGTGGTCGAAACACATGCAAGCCCTGTGATGAGTACGGTGTCTGTGTGGATAACGTATCCCACAGGCAGGAGACAGACTTTCTGGCTGCGTGGAGTTGGGAGTAAAATACGAGCGGGGAGCTCAGGAGGTTGGCTGAAGAGAGGAAGATTCTATCACTAGAACCAGGTTGCTTCTGCTCGAGTTCAGGTAACTTAGAGCATCCAAGGAGGGAAGGCCAGATTACAGCTTGTCCAAATAACCTGGTAAGAAATGAGAAATTGTTAAGAGGTGTTAAACAAGGCTCAGAGACCGACGTGGCCAGAAATAGGTTGCAGAAGAGAGAGGGACCCAGAAGCACAGTGAAAAGCAGCCATCTGGCCTCAGGCTTACTCAATCCTGCCACGGCCCCTGAGCTGCCACGTGACCTGGGGAAATGACTCAACCAGCTGTGTCTATGGCCACATGTGAAACATCAGCCCAGTTGTGGAAGATGCCATGGAGATTAATAACAAACTGGCCACCTAGGACAGTGCCTGTCACCAGTTGTACCCAATGGGCGTTTCCAGCGGAACGGGGGGGGGGGGGCCGTCCAATGCTGAGCAAGACCAGGCTTCACACAGCCTCTGCCTCCTGTAATGTGAAGTTCAGGGGCACACACCTGGCCTCCGCCCCACCCTCCCCATCACTGCGGCTGAAATGTCACCATTAACAGTCCCTTCTCTGAGGTTTCCGTTTCCAGGACTCCTCAACTTAGAAGGCAAACACAGATCTGTAGGGGAGGCCACTGGGTCAAGATGCTGACTCACATACTCTGGTGAAAAGACCTCTCCTTAGCTGGGCTGGCGGAGAGAGTGGACCGAACCTTCCGTCCCTCTGGGTCCCCCTTGTGAAACAGCATCAGGGACATCTGTCCTGCCTCCACAGCTGCATGGTGCTTTTCTCTTCAGAATGACTGGTTAATCTCCCTAACTCTGTAGCGTCAGAAGAAGCCCGGGTTTCCGTCTGAGGACACTGATGACCAGGTAGGGGCCATGACGGCTCTGAGGTCTCCCCCGTCCAGGAAATGCAGGACCCTTTGGAAGGTACCTGGGGGAGGCATCCCTGATGCTGAGCCCAGAAGGGCCAAGAGGTGCTGAAAGAGGGGAGGGGGGTACCCGGGCCAATTTCCTAATTTGGCCAATGTGGCAAAGAGGTCTCCACATCCCCTCCAGCATGGCCACGGGGCCCCGATCTGCCCACCATCTGACTGTGTTCTGCCTCCGCCCTGCCCCCCAGGCAGCCACAGTCTGCTTGTTTTCTCCCCTCTTCCAGAAAGAAGTTCCTCCTGTTGGCTGGCCTGTAGTAAGTCAGGAGTCAAAGACACGTGGACAGGGACTTCCCTGGTGGTCCAGTGGTTAAGACTCCACGCTCCCAAAGCAGGGGGCCCGGGTTCAATCCCTGGTCAAGGAACTAGATCCCACATGCATGACACAACTGGGCCAGACTGATGCAAATAGCTGTAAGAACAAAGGATGCTGGGGACTTCCCTGGTGGTCCAGTGGTTAAGACTCCACGCTCCCAAAGCAGGGGGCCCGGGTTCAATCCCTGGTCAAGGAACTAGATCCCACATGCATGACACAACTGAGAGCCCACCTGAGGCAATGAAGATCCCACGTGCCGCATCTAAGACCCAGAGCAGCCAAATAAAAAAAAAAAAAAGACGTGCAGACAGCTGGCTACATCCCCAAGAGAACTGCAAACAACACTCAAACACAGAATTGTACGCACATGTTCACAGCAGCATTACCTACAATTACCGACAGGTAGAAACAACCCAAGTGTCCGTCAACTGATGAACGGACCAACGAAATGTGGTGTGTCCATAAAAAGGAATATTCAGCCATCCAAAGGGATGAAGTACTGATACACACTACAACACAGATGAACCCTGAAATCATGCTACATGAAATAAGCTGGACACAAAACCCCACATATCGTACAATCTCACTGATGTGAAATATCCAGAACAGAAAAATCTGTAGAGATGGAAAGCAGATAAGTGGTTTTGCCAGGGGCTGGAAGGAGTGGGAAATGGGGACAGGGATTCCTTTTTGGGGTGATGAGAATGTTCTGGAACTAGACAGTGGTGATGGTTGCATAAAACTGTGAAGGTATAAATGTCACTGATGGTAAATTTTATGTTAGGTGTATTTTCACACACACACACACACACGGTTGGCCTTCCCACCTGCAGGCCCTCATCTAAGAGGCCCAAACCACCACCATTACCTCATTGCTCGTGGTCATGGAGGGGCAGGCCTCCGGGGAGAGCTGCCCCACAGCCCTCAAGAGGATTCAGCGTGAGTAACTACCCAGTCATTAAGGTCTCTGCCAAACCTATTCTTCTAATTAGTTTCCTTCCAACTTAAATTCTTCCCTTGGCTTCCCTAGTCCTGTGGCTTCTCCCCTTCCATTTCAGCAGCTCTTTCCCATGGGAAGAGGAACCAGAAGCAGGGGTGACGGGTGAGGTTGGGGGCCCCACCTACAAAGAACATGAGCCGAAGGAGTGTGAATCGCAGTTTCCTCCAACTAAGAAATTCTTAACCTCATGCACAGGACTGCTTTGTGGGAATCAGAAAACGCTGCCTCTTCCCCAGATGGGCCAGACCCCTGAGTGCAAGGCTGGGTTTCAGCTGCCCCTGACTCCCCCCCAGTCTGGGCCCCCTTGTTGAGTAGACAACCTGCTCAACTGTATATGACAGCCCATCCTCTGAGAATCTAAAGAAAACTATGGCTCTTCTGCCCCCAAAAATGGAGGCATGTGTGCACCTACTCACTCACCCTATTTCCTATGGAACATCGAGAGTTTCTAGACCACTTCAGAACCCTAGTCTAGAAGGTCCTCAAGAAACATCTGAGCTCAGATCCTATTTGCGCTCATTGATAACGACTTTCACCAAATGTTTACAGGGCACCAAGGACTGGGCCAGGTGCTTCACAAACTCATCTCTAATCATTACCACAAGCCTGCCACAGAGATGCCATTTTTTCCCGTTTTAAAAGGAGGAATCTGAGACTCAGAGAGTTTACTATCTCACCCAACACTGCACGGCTAATTAACTGGTGAAACCAAACTTTAAAATATTAGCTTTGTTTCTAGCCAGTTACCCCAATCCTAGTTACCCTCAGTCCATCTCTCCCCAGCTGTCTGTGATCAGCTCTGTACCTTCACCTGGACCACCTGACATCCCAGCTCCCGCGCAAGGAGGTTGGCAACTCAGGCCTGATTCTCCTGCCTGTCTCACGGTCTCCAAACGAGCATATGCCTTCCCAGGACACGTGCAGAAATATCACCGCCCACGTCCAAGCAGTCACGTTCCCTGCCTGTGGGCTGACTTCCTTGTCTCCTTACTTAGAACAACACAACCAAAGAAATTTTCCGCTTAATGATGGCTACTGATCCCCTCCTCGGAGGGGGAAAATAAGAGCAGACAAACAAAGGGAAGTCACCTAGAGATTAAAACCAAATCCCCCTACAGTGGTGTTTCTCAAAGTGTGGTCCCCGGGACACCCCGTCCGTCTCCAGGGATGTGGGTTAAAGTGAAGATTCCGGGGCTCTGACTCCAAATCAACCTTGAGCCTAGAAAGCTGCTTTTTAACATGTACCCTTAAATCTCATGCTCAATGTACTCAGAAGAGATGGTTTGCAGCTTTCTTTTTTTACAGGCTCCGGACGCGCAGGCTCAGCGGCCATGGCTCACGGGCCCAGCCGCTCCGCGGCACGTGGGATCCTCCCGGACCGGGGTGCGAACCCGGTTCCCCTGCATCGGCAGGCGGACGCGCAACCACTGCGCCACCAGGGAAGCCCTGCAGCTTTCTTTAGAAGGATTGATGGAGAGAAAACATCACTTCTGAGATCAAAACTGGGAACAGAAAATTAATAATTTATAAAAAGACAGTGTTTGGCTGCCTGGCTACTTATAAAGAAGAGACTCCTGTCCCCTAGCCCAGACACTTCAGATAGACTATTCTAAGAGACCTTATCTTGCCTCTGCAGCCTCCAGGCAGTACGAACCCCACACTCAGACGCCCCCCAGTTTCTTCAAGTTCAACCCAGGACTCCTTGCCCCTTAGGAGACTTCCGGAAGCACCTGGTTCTTACCTTTCGCAGGTGTGAGCAAACGGTCCTCGCCGGTGGTAATGGGGGGCCGTCAGACACTTGATTTTGCAGCCGGATCGGACGGTTTTAAGGTCCCCCCATTCCGCGTCTTCTCACACCCCAAACCCAGAAGCAATAGGAGCGCTAAAGAAAGGCATTTCCACGGCCCTCACAGCCCCCCTCCTCCACACCCAGATCTATATATAACAGCGCTGAAGTTGCCAGCCTAACGAGCCACTTTCTGGCAGACCCGTTGCCATGGCAATGACTGCCAATGAGCCCGGCGCCGTGACTGGCAGCGCCTGAAGGCATCTCCATAAAGAACTCGCCAGCAAGTTCTCTCTTCCCAATGACACAGCCAGCTGGGACATCCGGGAGGAGCCAGGACGTGGCCAGGTGTACCTGGGGAGCCATCAGCCCCCGGGAACCAGTCTGTTACAGGTGCGCCCTGAGCAGTCCCCGACCCGGAGGCCAGAAGCGTCTTCCACTGTCACTCAATATGGGTCAACCAATTAGGGACAGGGTTGCAAGGGAGCCACCAAGAAGCCCAGGACCCGGGGCTTCCCTGGCGATGCAGTGGTTAAGAATCCACCTGCCGATGCAGGGGACACGGGTTGGAGCCCTGGTCCGGGAAGATCCCACCTGCCGCGAAGCAACTAAGCCCGTGCGCCACAACTACTGAGCCTGTGCTCTAGAGCCCGAGAGCCACAACTACTGAGACCACCTGCCACAACGACTGAAGCCCGCACGCCTAGAGCCCGTGCTCCACAACAAGAGAAGCCACCACAATGAGAAGCCCGGGCACCGCAACAAAGGGTAGCCCCAGCTCGCCTCAACTAGAGATAAGCCTGCGCTCAGCAATGAAGACTCAATGCAGCCAAAAATAAATAAATAAACTTAAAACAAACAAACAAACAAAAAACCAAAAAAAAAAAGAAGCCCAAGACCCGGCGGGGCTAGAGAATGGAGAGTCACGTCCACCCCACACCTTTCTGCTGACACCTGTTTAGGGTGGAGAGGTTCCCAGACAGAGCTGGGAAGAGCTACCCAAGGAAAGATCATCCCTGGCTACAGGGTACGAGACAAGGCATGAAGCAGGGCCCCGCTTCCCACACGGATGCCGCCAGCCTCAGGGTCTGTGTCCACAAGAATACTGGGCGCTTCTCCTCTGTCTCACAGGTGAAAGTATTGTTCTCTCTGGCTCTGGCAGCCTTTCTATCCATGGAGAGCGACTGAGAGAAAATAGCTGGGGAGGAAAGAGGGGACCAACAGCACAGTGCATTCTGGGAAGTGTAGTCCTCCCAAGTAGTTTCATAGGTTGGTGGGAAGAGGATGGACATTGACAGCACCTTCATGTTCTTCTAGGGGTGAGAGATTTGGACACCCAGCCAGAGGGCAGAGGAAGAGGAGGAGAAGGAGGAGGGGCCTCTCACAACAGAGAAACAAGAGTGTAAGATTCAGGAAGGCAAGGCCATGTCCGTCTTGTTCTTAGCTTTAGTCTCAGCTCAGTACCCAGAATATTGGATGGATGGATGCATGGATGGAAACTGGGGATTGTAATAGAAACTGGGCTTCAAACAGATTTGAGAGGCTATTTCCCCAAACAAGTAAACAGAGAATGGCTGTCCAAGCAATGCATGTGCCCCACCTGCGAACAAATCCCCAGCTCTTCATGGACTGACTGAACGGACTGTTCAACTTTGAGTACAGGGAGGTGGGGGACACAAGATGATATAGTGTTTCTTTAAGTGCAGAAATTAAATTGAGGAACAGCATCCAGAAGCCCCAGGAGCAGCACAAAATTCTACTCATGAGCTCATCTGGTCTCCAGAAGAAAAATTCCAGGAAACCATTTAGCAACCTCAAAAGAGGACAGGAAGATACAGCATCTATTATACAAACGCCAAAGTCATAAGGAGAGAACAAACTAGTGGAAAAAAGGCAAGTTGGTTTTAAAAAATGATATAAAAAAAGGACAGGATGTGCTCAAAACTGTAGGGAAATTTAAAAGGTAGTGATAAAAGGAATATCCACATTGGTTGCAATAGAATATAAAATCAGTATTGTAAAAAGAAAAGAAGAGTCAGTTATGTACAAAACAAACTGAAGTATTTTTTTCCCAGAATGCAAAGGAAATGAGAAAACATGAAAATGGAATCGACAGAAGGGCAGGCCAAGATGCTAGGTGTTCCTGAAGAAGAAACTAGAACAAAAGCCGTAGCAGAAAAGAAACTATAAACAAAGGTTGATTGGGGGCCCAGGAAGAAAACTTCCCTCAGCTCCAAGAGACACACAGGAAGGCCCTGCACTGCTCCAGGCAAAACGGGTTTTAAAAGCCCAACAACAAGCTGACACCCTCTAACAATACATTTACACAGCAAAGAGAGCATAAAGTCCTACAACCCCTTTAAGTGGGAGGAGGGTGTCTCTGATAAAGGAGCATAAATAAAGCTGCTCTTGGCTCTTCTGTGACCACATTTCCAAAGACACCCCTGGACCGCTATGTAGGAAATGCTGAGCCCATTCTACGTGGCCACGCTGTCTTTCATGAGTGAAATCGATCGGAATACATTGCTCTACAGACAAGGGTTCAGGATATTTACCAATCGAGTGCTGGAAAGATGTACTCCAACTGCCTGAAAGATTAAAACAATTACAGGTGAAGAATGAAGGCCTCGAGGTAAAAAGGACCAGGGCTGAACACTGAAAGCAGCTTAAAAAAAATGTGTAAATAATCATCGTAAACCTAGTTACAGAACATGTGTAAGGGTGACTCTTCTCAATACATAGTGTTAAAAAAAAATGAAATAAAAACCCGGATCACAAATTCCAGAAATTACTAGAAAAGATCAGGAGGTAGGAAAAAAAAAGTGTCAACGCCGACAGAAAGGAAGCGGAATCCCACTCTCCCTTCCCATCCTGATAAAGAAAGTCCCCTTCTTCCTCTCCTCCCTCCTGCCAAGACTTCCAGGTACCTGCACAATTCGCTAGCATCCTCTGGCATCTGGTCTTTGTCCTCCTCTATTTCCTAGAGAAGGACGGCTTTCCAGCCAGAGGGGCCACGGCAGAAGGGAAGGGTCCTTGGAGACCACAGACTCTCTTCCACAGGGAGCCCTGAGCCCTGAAATCCATGAAGGCGGACAGGGTGGGCCCAAAGCACTTTGCTGGATGAGGGAAAGCTCAGGAACCCAGGGCTTCTAGAAGATCTCATTTGTTCCTCCTGTTTGCCTTTGGAAGCCCTCAAAGCCAAAGCTGGGCTCAGCACTCAGAGAAGACTGTCACTATTGCCCAGCCTGAGTCTGAGCTTTTCTCCTTCCCTGATCCACTCTGGTTGGACCCCGTGTAAAAGGGGGTCAAACCATAAGGCTCACCTCTAGCTTTCACCAGTGAGGAGCCACAGAGCCACAGGATGTCTCTCTCCCTTCCACTTCTCTACGTGCAGAATTTCTCAGTAAATGTGACCGACTCGTCAGAGGTTTTGCCAGAACTCTCCACGCGTATACTCACGCCCCTCTTACTAGAAATCACCTGGTTGGCAGGGCTGCTTCTTTGAGTCTGCTTCTTTTATTTTATTTTATTGTACCACATTTACTCTCTTTTTAAAAATTTTTTACTGAAGTATAGTTGATTTACAATGTTGTGTCTTTGAGTCCATTGTAAAGGAAATTTCCAAACCAGGCTCTAATCACTTAAATGCAAAAGCCCCCAGGACTCTTCTAAACCTGATACCCAAGTGTCCTCAGGCCTCATTGCTCAGAGTAGGTAGATGGATGGATGGATGGATGGATGGATGGATGGATGCATGGATGGATGGGAAATTTCCAAACCAGGCTCTAATCACTTAAATGCAAAAGCCCCCAGGACTCTTCTAAACCTGATACCCAAGTGTCCTCAGGCCTCATTGCCCAGAGTAGGTAGATGGATGGATGGATGGATGGATGGATGGATGGATGGATGGATGGATGGATGGATGGGGTAACTTTCACAGCAATGATCCACATGCCTCTGGCTTGACTCCCCCGCTTGATCATGCCAGACCTGTACCCACCCCATCCCCGAGAAGCTCCCAGGATGATATCTACCCGCGGCCAGAGGGTGGCGCACCTGGACTCGCCAGCCCCGTCCCCCATGAGCGCCTGCCTTGCTTTTCCTTGCCTGCGTCAGTGACCTTTCGCAGTCCCCCGACTGGCTCCAGCACCGTCCTCCATCCGTGACGCTGCTAGAGGAAGCCTCACACCCTGGCTGCCCCTGGTACCCGCTCCGAGAGGTGGACATCAGTGCCATGGGGGTTTTCTCCCGGCACCCACAAAGCTGTCAGCCCTGGGCCTGGAGGCTGAAGTGCTTTGAGCGCTGCAGGCGTGTCTGGCTCCTAAAGACTCAGCGAGAGTCCTGGCCACTCTGAATATCCATCAGCAAGCCCCCCAGTGCCTCCCTGGGGGCCAGTCAACTCACTGGGCATGTTTCTTAGGATTCAATAGGCAGAGGACACAGAACAATAAACTCTGTATTTTCTGACCCTGAAAAGGAAGGGAGTGATCTGGTGAACCAGGAATTTTGATTAACACAATTACAATGTAGCCCATGCAGGGATACAGGAAGTCAACCCTCGCAGGAAAACTTGCTCAACTGGAAACCACGGGGGCTCCAGCGCGGCAAGGATGGATGAAAAGCTTTGCAAGTGATACTGCGAATTACAAGAAAGCGTTGGATGAATGAACCCTCCTGGTTCGGAGGCCACTTCACGGCCTTGAAGTGTCTGCGGGCCAAGCAGTAGAGGGTAGAAAGTGGCTTCTACGTGGGCCCGGCCCACATTCCTGCATGGGCCCCACTTCACCAACCCTGGAGGAAAGAGATTTTATTATTGTTGCACCTGTCATACAGATACAAGACAGAAGGGCCAATTAACAGGGTTTAAGAGGAGACAATGCAAGGAACAAGGAACTCTGGATGGCTGGTACTTTTCCCGGTGACACCATCCAGCATGACAGGGATCTGAGAGATGCCCTCTCTTCAGCATCTCCTGGGAGAATCTCCACATGGACCAAACAGCATAAACATGCCACTGAATATCACAGTCACTCTTGCTGTTTACGAGCTTTGGAGCAGGTGCTCAGAGGCCTCGTGGCCGCGTTGAGGGCCAAAGGGGGAAAGGGGTTCCCGTGGATGTTCCTGAAATACAGAGAACAGCTCCGGGAGTAAGATGGGAAGCCACAGCTGCTTCCCCACCTTGGAGTCTGCAGGGGCTTGGGGAAGCCCAGAGAAAGCCCCTGACTTTTGTCCTGTTTCTCAGGTGTGTCTGATCCTGACGCTTCGGAGCTTGAAAGGAAAAGGCAGTGAGCTCCCGGCAGCCCGTTCCAACTTCTGGCTTCCGAGCGGGAAAAACCCAAGTGATTCTGCTCGCTTGTGATTAACAAAGACATTTTTATTCAGACTCAGCTTCCCGATGGGCTGTTGGGAATGTTGGCTCCCTTCCTCCTACCCCTCCCCTAGCAGATAAAAATAGCAGGGGCTGTTCTGACACCCTACCTCCACGTCGGCAGCGTCAGCAGAAAGCTCAGGGGTCCAGGCTTAAAGAGACTGTGTTCCCAGGCAACGGGCTGTGACTTACGCAGTCCTCCTTGCCTCTCTGGATGTCTGTCTCCTCGTCTGTAAAACCAAGGGCTGCCAGCCCTCAAACACTGGGGTGCGGACTTCCCTGGTGGCGCAGTGGTTAAGCATCCGCCTGCCAATGCAGGGGACACGGGTTCGAGCCCTGGTCCGGGAAGATCTCACATGCCGCGGAGCAACGAAGCCCGTGCGCCGCAGCTACTGAGCCCGCGCTCTAGAGCCCGCGAGCCACGACTACTGAGCCCGCGTGCCACAACTACTGAAGTCCACGCGCCTAGAGCCCGTGCTCCGCAACAAGAGAAGCCACTACAAGGAGAAGCCCGCGCACCGCAACGAACAGTAGCCCCCGCTCACTACTGCAACTAGAGAAAGCCCGCGTGCAGCAACAAAGACCCAACGCAGCCAAAACTAACTAACTAACTAAATTTATATAAAAAAGACCACTGGGGTTCCACAACCTGAGGCACGTCTTTCATAACAGAAGCCAAAACTTCCACAAGGGAAATTTCAAGGCATTTAAATGACCAGTGCAAACCGGCAAAAGCAGCTGCTATGTAAAGAGGTGGCAGAGACCTCCTGACGAGGAACATAAACGGTCATGAAACATTACCCTTTTTTTTTCTGCATGATTCCCCCAAACTCTTTTGGGGTCCAAAGAGGAAGCAGTCTGAAACTCTTTTGGTCTAGAGATACCGCTTCATTCACTCCAGACTCAGGATTGGTGGGAAAGACACCAGTGAAGTGATTAACAAAAATTGTAGATCATTAAGTTTATGCCCGAACCAGGAAACTATTATAAAAATTGTGGGCATTAGACCTCAAACCACTATGAGGAGACTGAACACTGAACTCTCCTCCATTTTGCTACAGGGCACTGCTCGGGCCTCTTTAGGGCCGAAACGTCCCTATTTGTGAGAGGAAGGAGTTGGGGTAAAGTTTCACAATTTCCATAGTTTTAAAGGATCTCAAGATACACCCTAGGAGAGGAAAAACGAACAAAAAAACGCATCCCAGATTTTCTATACTAGTTTACCTCTATAATGATATCAATTATCCTGCCCTAGAAGATGCTTTTTGCAGGACATTTTGAGGCTCACTCACCAGAAACACTCTCCCTAGGGAGCTCCTGGTAGGGTGAAGACCCCTCTAGATGATTCCGGGTCCAATTTCCCTTTGCAGAGGAAAAAGGCTGGGAATAAGAGAGTTTTGCCCACACCTGGTATTGGGAGGGGAAAAAGAAACACGGCCTTTCTTTAGTATTAAGGTGCAAAACCCCAAAATGCCTATGCCATTTCTGGCACTTTCATAAGTTGTTATGACTCTGAAGAAAACCCCATAACCAAATTTCCCAAGCATTCTGTTCTGTTTGACATGGATTTAAGAAGCTCCGAAGTGAGGCAGGGAGTTGAAAGTTGCTAGCCCGGGGGAGTCAGAGGCTTGGGTACCTCACGGAAAGCAGCCTGCCCGCCAGAAAGGAACTTCAAAGGCCGGTGACACAGCTGTTGTCCACAGCTGCTCCGGGAGCAAAAGCAGGTTTCCTCGTGGGGAGTGGGTACCGTTTTAAAGGGAGGCAGACTAGAGCTCATTAGGGCACAAAGATGGGTGTCTCTGACGGCCGGTCTCTGGCCGAGATCCAGCTGATCCGGCTTTACGGAGGCTACTGGCAGGCCTGCAGGCACCAACCAAAAGAAACCCGGGGCAGCCAGTCTTCTCACCATGGAGACGCATTCCAGTTACTCTGCAGTGCCAACGGCCTGGGCTCCCAGTGATTCCAATCAAAGACTTCTGACTCTGCGAGCTGGTTCCCAGAGATCCCTAGTTGGCCCTGAAACATGAGCACCGGAGGGAGATTAAGGCTAAGAGGGACTGGTACTGTTTCTATGAGTCAGAAGGGGTGCGATTCCGACCAGCCCAAGTCAGCTGCCATTTCTGGAGCCTGAGCTCCCGGCGCATATACAACTTAGACAAATGGGACAGCCGAGGACATGGCCATCGAGGTTTCGGATCTACCACTGCTCTGGGGCACCATGCAGAGAACACAGACTCAAGAGCTGCCGCTGTCTTGCTGTAAGATCTTGAGCAACATGCTTCATCGCTGCTGGCACAGAATTTCCTCATCTCAAGAATACGGAAGTTGGACCAGATGGTCTCCAAGGGTTGGTTTTTTTTGTTTGTTTATTTTTTGTTTGAAAGGTATAGCCTAATGCTCAATGATTCTGGATGTTAGTATCTCTCTTTTAAGGACGTGCCATTTTTGTCGGAGGAAAGAAGGCACATTCGAGTGCAGACATGGGATTCAGAGGCGGTCCTGGAACGCTGCCTGGGCCCCAAACACCTGGGCTTCTGCCTCGCTACCTTGGAGCTCAGTGCCTCCGCCTCTCACCATGGGGAGTTCTGGTGAGTTCTTCTGTCCTGATGGCCTGTGTCCGCCCCTTCCCTGTCACTCCCAGAGCCACACACGGTTGCTCTCTGTTTTGCCAAGAACCAGACGTCCAACCTGGCGTCCTGGGATTCCCTGTATCCGAAGTTAGAACTCTCCCCGCGCCCAAGGCAGGCTCCGGAAGAACAGTTCCAGACCTCCTGGCACACAGCGCCTCTGCTCACCCCTCACGCTGCACCCCGCCACGGCCCGCACCCCATACACCTCAGCCTCTGCCAAGAGCCTTCCCGGGCTCCTTCCCCGCTCCATGAACGCACCTCAGCGTTCATCTCCTTGCTGATCCCGTCTTCCCCGTAAACCTCCCTGCCGCCATCCACAGCCAGGGCCAGACCTGCCCAGTGCTCTGCAGCCAGGTCGTGGGCAGCTGTGAGTGTCAGCACTGGATTGACTGGTCTGGGTTCTTTACAATAGCCATCATCCCAGGGTGGTCCCTGCACCAGCAGCCCAGGCGTCCTCTGCGAGCTGGTTTGAAACGCAGGGTCCCGAGCCCCACCCTAGAGCCGGGCTCTACGTCCGAAAGGTCCCTGGCCAGTTCAGATGCACGTTATTGGGCTCTTTGAGAAGCCCAGCTGGGAACCAGGTCGCTTGGCTGGTCAGAGGATGCTCCAGGAGTTTGAGCACCATCTCTGCTCCGGGTACAGGTCCAGGCCTCGATCAGAAGCCACGCCGCCATCAGAGAGGCTGAGTTCGACCCAGACAGTGGGACAGAATGTCCTGGAGGAAGATTTTGTGCAGAGATAGACGGGACTTGCCACACAGAAACTGGACCTCCTTCAGCTGTCCAGAACCTCAACAGAGCGGTCACTAAAGTCTTAGCCGACCCCTCTTGGTCCGTCTTTCCAAAGAAGGGGGGAGTCTATAACTTCCAGAGGCAGGACGGTTGGCAAAATAAGGCTACTCTCCTCTTACGTCTCAGGAGAGCGTCCGTCAGGTTTAGGGCGGCCACGGCTGCCACCACCAAACTGGACAGAAACATCCAGCCCAGCCTGGAACCCCAGTGCAGATACTGGATTAACCGGGCAGATACTCAACAACCTTCTGGGGGAACTGTGTCCTTTAATGGGCTATCACCATCCAGTGTCCCATCTGGAACTGGGCCGTGGAGTAGAAGGTAGGTGGGTGGGTAGAAGCCAAGCTTTGGATGTGGGACAAGTTACTGGGAGAGGCAGATCTGGACTCCAATCCCCACCATAGAAAAATCCACATGTCACCAACTCTGCTTCTCCGTCACACTGAACTTAACTGTTTCCCCAGGTAACCAAGGGGGATCCAAGACCCTTTTCCTCCACAAACATCCCCTTTTCAATCTTTTGCCCTCTCCCTTCCTGGTTTCTCCAACATCAGCCCACATCTTCTCCCCTCCTCTTGCCTCGGGCCCGGGAAAGGTGCCCCCAACACACCAGACTTTGTAAGCTCAGCAGTTGGGAGCCCGTATCTCGGAGGGTTCTCAGAACTGCCTCTTTCAAATGCTAAAGCCATCTTAGGAGCATGCGGAGAAAGGCAAGCTGCACACACGCTGGCAGGTAAGCAGAACGATTCTTACCATTGGAGGAGGGCTCATCTTCTTTGGGGGCCGCTAACTCAGAGTCGTGGGTCCTGTCTGCAGTGCCCGGGCTGCTGGCCAGGCCCCTGCCAGCTTCCTCTCCTCGGGCCCCTGTGCGGGAAATGAGGCCCAGGCGAACAGCTACCCCAGGGTCAGGGCTCTGGGCACCCCGGAGGACGTTTCTGTGGCTTTTCTCATCGCTGTTCTTTCACAAAGAACCCACTACATTGCACAGTTCCTTCCAAATCTGCTCCAGCTCCTGTGGGGAAATCAGCGATGCCTTCTGGACTTTCCAGATACAAAGGATCTGGGGGCTTTCTTTCTCTCTCTCTCTCTCTCTCTCTCTCTCTCTCTCTCTCTCTCTCTCTCTTTCACTCTTTCTTCTTTCCTTTCTCTCTCTCTCTTTCTCTCTTCCTTTCTTTCTCTTTCTTTCATTCTTTCTCTTTCTTTTTTCTTTTTTGCACGCTCTCTTTTTCTCCTTCCTCAGCTAAAAAAAGTTGGCTGAGGTCACGACATACAATGGCCAAGCCTGTGTCACTGACCAGATGCCTTCCACCCCCAGGCCTGTGGACAAGAGCTCCTTTGTCCACTGTATTTTAGGCGGGACTCCCTGGGCCTGCCCAAGCCCTGCTGGGGAATGTTCCGCCAACTTTTTCCCATCCCAAAGTCACAGCTCTGGCCCCGGCTCCGGCCCCAGCTGTGCGAACCCAAGGCCAGATAAAAACCAACATAAAAAGGATGGAGAATGCTCCCCCAAAGAACCACTGTGCTGGACTCGTCCAGGGCTGGAAAGCTGCTGCCCCCAAAAGGGCAAGATGAGGGTCCCCTGCCTTCACTCAGCCTGTCACCTCCAAACCTGGACAGACGGCGGGAAAAGAGGAGGCAATGCCGGGCATCTCAGATGAAAACAGGCTGGGGATCACAAAGCTGTTAGGTTCACGGGAAGAAAGGACTGGACCCTGAGAGCAACACTGCCTCCACCACGGAAATGAGTTTCAGCAAGGACATGGCTCCTTGGTGAATATATCCTATCCCTCCGCTTAGAAAGCTTTCCGGAGCAGCTGACGGTTTAGCACTTGAAGTGCCCTGCATTTCTGGGTTTGCTTTCAGATGCAAACCTTTGGGATTTTAGGAACTGATTCTTTACATCGAAGTAAATATGGTGTCCTGGAGGAACAGGGGTCCTGAGGACTGCGTGGTTTCCTATAAACTATCACTTCTCTCAAACGCATGGATGAAGTGTCTACTTAGGAAGGTTTCGATGCCAGCTCCTTGGGTGGGGGCCAGGCCATCAGTACTGTCATTTAGGGACAGAGTCAGATCAGGGTCAGGGCTTTGCTGGTTCACCACTGTGATACGCAGGGCAAGGCCTCTAAGCTTCAGTTTCTTCAAGTGTAAAATGGAGATTATCTTTCCCAAAAGGTTGCGGTGAGGATTAAAGGGGAAAAAAGCAATCCATGTAAACACTTAGTATAGTGCGAGGGTGATGTGAGTTATTACTGTTGATGTTACTATCAGCAGGGGCTGAAAGAGGAAGGTGCTGCAGTTTCCCCGGACACAAAAAAGCTTAGACTCAACAACGAAAAACAAACAATCCAATTTTAAAATGGGCAAAGGACGTTTCTCCAAAGAAGATTTACAAATGGCCAATAAGCACATGAAACGATGTCATGTATCACTAGTCATTAGGGAAATGCCAATTCAAAGCACAATGAGATAATACCTCACACCTATTAGGATGGTTACTATCAAAAAACAGAAAAGAGAAGATATTGACAAGGATGTGGAAAAACTGGAGCCCTTCTGTGCTGCTGATGGGAAAGTAAAATGGTGCAGATGCTGTGAAAAACAGTAAGGCAATTCCTCCAAAAACTAAACATAGAATTAGCACACAATCCAGCAATCCCACTTCTGCGTATATACCCAAGAAAATCAAAAGCAAGGACTCAAACAGATATTTGTACACTCCTGTTCATAGCAGCATCATTCACAATAACCAAAAGGTGGAAACAAGCCAAGTGTCCAGCGATGGATGAATGGATTAAAAAAATGTAGTCTATACACAGATCTATACCTACGCTTAAATCTACAGTTGTAAAATGGTCCCAAACCAGCCACTAAGAGAAGAAGTGAGCAACGTACGTATCCAGAGGCGAGAGTCCTCCAGTGGCTGCTGGGTTATCTTCTCCCTGGTGTGGGAAGGGATGCCAGGTGCAAGCTCACACCCTGAACTGTGGGACCAGCCATGCCCTGGAATACACGGCAAGGTCCTTCTCTGCTCCTGGAAATGGGCTCCCACCCAGGAGAAGATGAGAACAAAACTTCATCTGCATCTAGACAGCCAAGACCCTCATCTTCAGGCCCTCTGGTTTTGTGGAATTTAAATGGCGATGGAAGCTTTCACAGCCCATGACTTCTTGTTTTTAGTAACAGCAAAGAGGGGACTGTTTTCAGGCCGCTCAGCCTTGACACCACTCTGACCCTGCAGCACACAGACGAGTAGATACAACCACAGACAATAATGCCCTGCTGTAGGCAACACAGAAATCACCATCATGGTGGTTCTCTGTAAGGCCTCCAGCCAATGGCAAGGGGCCTTTCTGGGCCATTACGATCCAGGAGGCTGATCTGCGCTGACCTGAGCCAAAGCAAAACAAACCAGTACTGCAGAGGTTTTATTCTTTAGGATTCACCCAAGTTGACATTTCTGGGCGCGTTAAGACTCGCATATACATTCCAATGGGTTTACCGTTTGGGGTTATCCTAGTGTTCTAATCCAGAAGTCACTTCTGTTCTGCTTTACTGATAGTCCTCTATCATTACAGTTGGCTGGGGAAAAGCACCAATTGTTCACCTCCTTTTTTGTCTCTGAAAACAGGTACGTTTCTAACTATGGGGCCACATGGACAAACAGAAGACATCAGGAAACCCATGATCCAAAAGCAAAAAGACTGGCAATCATTTCCACTAAGCTTCATTTTCCCGAGTTGAATGGAGTCAGATGCAACCGACCCTCCTGTGATTATTCTTTGTTTCAGCTGAGTTGAAAACTGTCAACCAAAAATAGACCACGTTTGCTGTGGGACCTCATCCTCCGTTAGACAAATTGTGTTGTCTTATAATGATAATTAAGAAAGAACATCTGGGGAGGGCGATGACTCACTTCTTCTAAATGCTTCAGAGGAATGAAAGGAAGAATTATTCACCAGCCCGTGCCATCGCCAGGGTACAGGGGCTCAAAGACAGCCCCACCCCCTGCTACGCAGCCCCCGGCTACACAATCCATCAGCAACTAATAAGTAACCAAGTTCACAACAAATCAAGTTGCTAACGACCAACCGCTTTCCTGAATGCTGTGGAAGATATAGGCAAGTCTCATATATAAGACTTGACTTCTAAAATTTGGAAGATAAGGCACAGACAAACACAAGTGCAAAACAAACAAACAAAAAAGGGATAACCATACAGAGGAGTCCGTCAGGAATGCTGACTGATAAGTAGGTAGACAATAAGAGCTTTCAGAGTCCTGAGGAGGGCAGAGCCCTTTCAGTCGGGACAGGCAGGGGCAGTTCCTCAGAAGATACAGTGTCCACACGAGATAATGAAGAAAATGCTTATTGACTACAGAGAGGAGGTTTCCCCCCCACCCCCGCCCCCCCGCTAATCTCAGAAAGGAATATGGAAGTAAGGTGGGCGTGGAAATCTGAACCCAGGCACACAAGGCGCTGGGGAGTGTGAAGAGGCACCGGGAAGCAGGGGAAGACATTCAGAGAGATGCCCATTCAGAAGAAAGCAAGAAAGGAGCGGGGCTGTATGGAGGTAGTGGCCGGATCTGGCCCACCAGGCCAAGCGATGGCCCCTGGGAAGTGACTGGCAGCCAGTTTCTTGCACTCAGTGTGGTGGGGTCCAAGGCCCCTCATAAGGTTTCTATGTGTCCCCATCATAAAAGAGTCCCAAGATCAAGTGGACATATCAGAAATGGCACCTGGTTTCAAAAGCTTCCTTACAGGCCCCGTTCCAGACCTATGGGATCCCCTCCTCAGTGTCTCCCAGACCTCAGTCACTCACGTGCTGCTATCAGAACTTTCCCACTGTCATGCATCAGCTACACTATGATTTACTTGTTTTTTAACTGACGTGCATGGAACTTGAATTAAGCCCGGCCCTAAGCAGTAATATCTAGGAAACCATGGATTTGATTGGGTTGGGTTTTTTTTTTTTTCTATTACACACGAAAATAAATGGAACTTAAAAACTGTTATCTCCGCGTGATCTAAGATCATCTCGCATATCCTCAGTCGTATACTCAGCCCACTTGGAGAAACACAGTCTCAGGCTATGTGTAAAACTATCAGGCAGCATTCAGGCAATGGTTTACGAGGTTCTTTTTTCAATCCCAGAAAACCAAACTTGAATTTGTTACTGACCACATACCCACAACTGCAGGAATGAGGTCCCCAGTGTGGGCCTGAATCACCAGGGGGAGGACCAAGAGGACAGTTAAAGAGATGCAGAGGGACTTCTCATGGAAAGGGGCACCGGGCGGTAGCCCTGTGCACACCTCCGTCTAATCCCGGTGAAAGTGGCACTAAGAGGAAAAGATAAAACTTACCACGCTACAAAAAAAGCAAAAATAGTGGACAATCAGAATCTGAGGGAAAAACCCTCCAGAACCTTTAAGGCCAGTGGAGTAAACGGAGAAAATTTTACAAAACGGAGACTAATTGTGAAAGGGAAAACAGCACTACACACCTTCACTGCTCATTGTGTCCAATTTGAGATGCACTTGGCACCTTCGCCCTTCTCAGACCCCGATGTGAGATACAGGATCTGCAAGCACTCGAGCACTAAACAGCCAGCCCCTGTGGCTCAGAAGCAGCCTGAGATCTGGCCCTCCCTCCCTACCATCCATTTCCGCACAGCGATTCCTGGAAAACAAGCCAGCGGGCAGAGCAGGTGGGTGCAGGGCCTGGGGAGGGGTGTTAGTCATTCAGAGAGGTATGACTCCCACAGGTCAAGTCTGGAGAATGTCCTGGCAGCAGTGCGTGGGGATGGAGCCAGGAGAACTGTGATTTCTCACGCACTCCACCCATTCGGAATATCAGCGAGCCAGGCAGTAAAAGAACGATGCACCAGGTGACAGTCAATTTGAAAACAAGAACAGGACTGGGAGACGTATGTACCATTGAACCCTACAGGTGAGCAAATGTGAAAAGGACTCAACCTTCCCCCAAGTGCACAGAGTGCCAAAGCCAGTGACAGATGACCTATACTCTTCTCGTATAATGCAGTGTCTACATAGATCCTGCCTTGTTAAGAATGAGTTTGAAAAGCCAGGGGGGAGGGGGCGGGGGGGGAGGGCAGAACACATGGGAAATGAGTGAGGAAACACCATCCTAAAGGCTCAAAGGAAGAGCACATCTCAGAAAGTAATTCAGAATATAATTTAAAATGTCAGGAAACTGCTAGAATGTAAGAAGCTGTGACCTCTTAGAGAGAGGAACAGAAAATTCGTAATGGAAAAAAACCAGGCAAAAGAGAAAGGCTGATATAAAGAAGAAAATAGATAAGGTCAGTATTATAGGAAAATTGCTCATTTAAAGCCACATTAACAGTTGTGGATAAATAAAAATATTAAAAGTTAAATCAGTAAAGTACAGAGTAAACTTAAAAGTATCTCCCCAAACTGCAAACTAAAAAAAGCAAGGAAATAATGAATCAATGTAGGTTTAAGTAGTATTCCATCAGAAAAGACCAGATCAAATACACTAAAATCAACAATTAAGGACAAAAATAATAAAACATAATAAAAAATCATGCACACCAACAGGCAAAGAGAAAAGTTAGCTAGGAAATCACTCCTTCCTCAGACTTTTCCTCTACTCCTACTAACAGCTAGAGAACACCTCCCACTAGAATAAAAGCTCTGTGAGGCGGGGACTTTGTTTTGCTCACAGCGCATCAGGACTCGGCATCGCCCATCTGAAAGTGCTAGAAGACAAACGCCACTGAGGTCAAAGCTTCAGGGGTATGGCCATCATCTTGTTCATCCCTGTGGGTCTCCATAAACATCTGTTGAACAATGGAACAGGCTGAGCTGCTAACATGAGTTTCTGTCCAAAAAGGTTGACATCCAAGACATCCATATCCAGCCAAGTCATATTACTATTTGACATGACAGAAACAGGAAGGTTCTTGTAGGCAGGCACGTGAAGAGACCACCCACTTACTGTTCAGACACTGAGAGAGAAATCAAAATTAGGAAGATGATGCTGGGGAAGTAACCATATAAATGCACTGCTCAGTGCACTCCCCCAACTCAGAATCCAGCAAACCGTACTGCCTGGGGTTAGGGTTAGGGTTAGGTGCCGAGTGTTTCCCTTGGTCCTCCTCTGCTGCCCCCCTCCCATCCTGGAACCAGGATACACGTTTCTCCTGCAGCATCTAAGGCCAGTACAGACGAAGCCTCCAGCCATGTGTGGGGCGCACTTGTAACTGCTGCTTCCTTTTCTGTCCAAGAACATGCCGACCATGGAGGGACTGTTCAAGCTTTGTGGATTCTGTGCTGGGAGAGTCACCGAACAAAAAGTCTTTGTTTCCTTTGTCCACCCGAGCAATGCTGCACTATGCAGAACATCATAGCGGCCACTTTCTCTGCCAAAGAACTTGAGTGATGATTTTCTGTGTATTTAAAACTCATACTGAATGAACCAAGTCTTCCCCCACCCCCTCAAAACAGGAAAGACTAATCAACCACCCAGTAGCCAATGCTTTCTGCCATCAAAACCCTCTTTTATATCATCTTCTAAACCCTCTTTTATATCATCTTCTAAGAGTGGTTCCTGTTTTAGAAACGAGAGTACGCAGCATGATCTCAACTATGGAAAATAATGCTCTCCCCGCCCCAAGCCAAGCACGAAGAAAACACACGAAAATGTTAACAAAAGTTATCTTTGTACTGTGGGATTCCTCTGGCTGTCGTAATTGTATTTCTTTTATCACGTTTAAAAGTTTGAGTTCTTTTTTAATTTAAAAATGAAAATTTTAATTTTTCTTTATTTTAAAAATGTATTCGTAAACACCGTCCTTCCCCTGAATCAGCGTGTACAATTCTAAATATACCATATGATCCCAATTATGTAGACAAATATGCACCGAAAAGAAAAAAAGACAAGCATGTTGAATATTTTTTCTTATTTCTGCTTTTCTGTATTTTCCAAGTTTCCTATAATGAGCATATTCATTTTAGTGCATTCTTTAAAAAAAATCTTTAACTTGGATTCCATTATGAGCTAATACATGAATATAGCCTTATGTGAAATATTTAGATAATATTTGCTAATAAAGTCCCCCTTGACATATCCCATTTCACTTGCCATCCCCTAAAATGAACACTGTTTATCAGATTAAGGTTCATCGTATTATCTTTCAAACGGCAGGGAGACTGCGGGGGGGGGGGGGCTTTATTTTTAGGAAAACGAATTGAATTAAGACAAAATGATCAACAGTAAAGAACTGAACCAATGCAGCGCTGACACAAAAATTAGGGATGGAAGGGACCGTAGAGGTCACTTGATCCCATGTTGCCATTTTACAGATGGGGAAACCGAGGCTCAGAGACAGACGGGGGTTGGCTGGACACCAAGTCTCCCAGTCCTAATGCAGAGTCTTCTTCTCCTCACTCTTTGGCCCTAAACCTTGGTGCTAATGTTGCCATCATGGCTGGAGAAGTAGCTCTGGCCAGATGGCATGGCAGAAACCAAGCCCCACTTCGGACCCCTCCCCAGGCTGACCCCCACAAGGCTCTGTGCAAGGCGACCTTTGCCAATAAGTCTGGGTCTCAGCTCAACCATGAGCCACTTCCCATCTGTTTGTGGCCAGTGAGTCCCCGCGAAGGGGGGCGGGGGTGACCCAGGGAGGAAACATCTGTGCACACAAAGAGGAGTCATAAACGCACTTGATTTTCTCTTTTGGCAAATCCTCTTCTGCTTATTTTTTTTCCACTCATTGAAATGCAAAGCTCCATTCCAACAAGGGGGCCTGGAAGATTCCAGAGGCTTCGAGGAACCACAGCCTCTGCTCTGCAGCAGGGGCTCCCAAAATAAGGTATGCACGATGCGTAGGGGTATGGGCGGGGATTAGAAACAGAAGAGGCAAAAGCCCCACTAGCCACCCAAATGCCTACAGACATCCCTCTGCATATGCCTCCAAACCCAGCTTCTAACCTTCAGCCAGGACAGAGGCGGTTCAGGTATAGGTTCTACCTCTTACCAGCCACATCATCTCAGGCAAGTCACTTCACCGCTTTGAAGCTCTTTTTCTTTTCCACATGTAAAAATGGAAATACCACCACCCACTGCACAAAATTCTTGCAAAGACTAAATACGAGGGCCGAAATGATGGAAGAAACTCCGTAAGTATTAGCTGTGCTTCATACTGTCCCATCTCCGTCAAATCACTGAGCAACCTTTAGGAAACTCATCAGCTGAGGTCCCCAAGGCTGAGTCACTCGTGCTGCACGGCCTGCGGGCTAACCTCTCAGAGTGACACCTTCTGACCTTCCTGACACAGACCGGAGAAAGAGGAACAGCATGTGACTCGGAATCAGGCCACTCTGTGGGCGAGACTGGGGTTTCAGGGACCAACAGAAGGGGCCAGAGAACATCCACATCCACCGGGGCTGCTGGGAAGCTGGTGACCCCCTGCAAACCAGGCCGAGAAACAGACACAGCCGTGCCACAACAGCCATGGACCAACCAATGCAAAGCCTGGCAACCTTCCTAAAGCAGCCCGCGTGTGACTTCATTTGAATTGTTGCCACCAGCAAGGACACCCCAAGAGAACACTCCCAACCCCGACTTCAAGCTCCTAAAAATGAGACAGGTTGGATAATCAGGAGGACAAAGGACAAGATTTCTTTTTCCCACCAAAGTCGATTCCCACTGTCTGTACTTCACCATTAGTCCTAATCCTTTCCGTGGTTCTTCCTTGCTGAAGTGCTTTCTGTCTATTGTGGGCCAGTAACTTGTATCTGATGTAGCTTATTTGACCTTTACAAGAATCCTGGGAGAGAAGTATTCCTTTTATAATCAAATCATTTTTATTTTATAATCGAATAAACCAAGGTCTTACCACCCACAAAACAGAACTGGTTTGAACCTGGTGTCCCGTCTCCAAGGCTGATGCTTTTGCCCCTGACCCCAGGCCATCCCCGAGTTCCTCCAGGAATCAAGCCTCAGCCTGGGTCCAATGCTCCAGCCGAGATGGGGGTCTGTCTTGCTCTGCCTGGTGGGCCAGGCTCCTCTCTTCTTGCGGTCTCCCTGGGAGATGCAGCCCCCTACCCCACCAGCCCCACCTTCCCTCCCCCTGGTCGGATCCACTCATTACCTCCACAGCTGCTCTCGTCGGGGGGCCAGTGAGGAGTGGTCCTCACACCCCACTCACCTGAGCGTCCTGAGGACGTGAACAGTGTCCTACCCAAATCTGTCCCCAGACACAGAAAACATACCCAGCAAGCACGTGCTGAATCAGTGGAGTTCCTTCAGTCTCCAAGTAGGACTGCCAGCCCACTAAGAAAGCAGGTTTCTTACTTTCCCAGGGTCATCGGGGCCCCAAGGTGAGAGGAGAGGAAGAGAGAGAGGCAAGAAGGTAGAGGCAGAAGCACAGCCCGTGTGTTAATCTATGTTTCACTGGGAGGGGTCTTACATACCGAAATGCCCTCAGGGGCCCCCAAATCACAAACGAACGAAGTGGGATGGGGGGAAAGTCATCAATGGCTTGGTCGAGGTCTCTGAAACAAGCCTCTCCCAGGCCTAGGGCCCTCCAAGTAAATACACTCGGAAGAAATGTACTCTCTTGGCTCACCTAGACTGTCCACTGAGGTCGTTAAAGCCTTTAGCCAGAGAGGAAGTGGGCCGAAGCCAAGGCCTCATCGATGATCACAGCAGCCTGAGTGACCAAGGGCAGATCTGGAATGTACATAGGTGAGTGGCTCTTACCTCTAAGTATTTAAAAAACTGGTAATTATGTTCCCCTAAGAACTCCTAGCCCATGAATGCCTGGTCATCTTTGATAAGCTTAAGCAGCCAACCTGGTCCCTCTCCATGTGATGCATTCCCCGGCCTTGTTTGCTAGGGTCACACACCACTGCTCCCCTGGGAAGAGAGACCGGCGACCATCTATCTCCCCAGGACTGTCCGCGGCACCAGGGATCCTCCACCACTGTTGCACCAACGGGACCCACAGATGGAAGCACTGGACTAAAGCGAACTGGAATTTGCTGAGCTCCCGTAGCCAGAAGTACTCCTCCAGCCCTCAGAGCATGAACAGAATTCTGCCTGGAGGGGTGTCGGGTGAGAGCCTCAACTCCTTCTCTTCGGCTAGGGATCCCCGCCTTTCCTCCCCTCTGGGTCTGCAAAGGACGGAAAGGGACAACAGAGGGTGCTGCCGTCCTGTCTCTGCTCTGAGCCTCAGAGCAGTGGTTCTCAGCCTTCGCTCCTTCAGCTGCGTCAGAAGGGCCATCAGAACACAGACTGCCAGACCCCACCTTCCACATGTCTGAATCAGCAGGTCTGGGTAGCACCCAACAGTCTGCATTTCTAACAAGATCCCAAGTGATGCTGCTGCTGGTTCAAGGCATCACACTCTGAGAACCACTGATTTCAAGGCAAAAACAAACAAACAAACAAACACAGCACCTGCTCTAAATCGACCGCTATTCCTTAAAAATTCATTTTTAGGAGACCAACAAATTCACTTTCAGAAAGAGATTCTTTAACATCGTCTTGAAAACTGCAGCCCTCTCACTTTCCCTCTTTTCACAGACATGGGCACCGGGTCTATTTCATACTTCCTAACCGTAAAAAAACATCACAAATCATGCGAACACTGGCAACTGTTCCATCACTGCTCTCCGTGCTGGTGATGGGTGGGGACTGTAGCAAACTGAAACCCCGCCATTCATCATCAGCAAACTGCTGCCGGGCAGGACAGTGGGCTCAGGGTCACCAAGGCTACTCATGTTTGCAAGAGAAGCTGGAAATCTGCATTTCTAATGTGAAATCTGCTCATTTTTAGAGGTTGGCGACCAACTCAAAAAGTTTTCAATGAAACTATGGGCAAAAACGAAAACAAAACCACCACCAAACCCCGCTGCAGTTTTGCACTCGATTTTCCCCAGTGGCACCCAGTGTACAGCCAGCTCCTGGTGTGAATTGCTGGGGACCTGCATAAGCAGTCACTTGAAGAGAGGGCGCCCTCGTGTTAAAGAATTGAATACCACCGTCCGAGACTAAAAGTAGAATCAGTCCTTTAACCCTCTATCAACCATCCTCTTGCTAAGACCTCTTACTACCAACATCTCCTGGTGGGTGAGCTGAATACCAGCTTCCGGGTATCAGTACGCACCTTCCAAGGGCTGCCAACGCGTGGCCAACTCCATCTCGCCCCGGAGCTGAGCGCCCCAGCCTGGGTCCAATCTTCCTTGGAAGGGAAGCACAGGACAAGGTTTGGGGGCCAGAAGGGACCCTGGAGAGTCTGTCCTACTCTGTCTATGGAAGAGTGGTGCCTCCACAGCTGATGAGAAGGTTTGGAAGGGGAGGCGGTAGTGAGGAAGCTGATATAGCTTAAGGAGTGAGGCATGCACCACCGGCTGGGCAGGGAGGCAGAGAAGGTGGTCAGAGGCAAAGCCGTGCACAGAGCGGGAACCAAGGAGAAAGGGGATCGGGCACAGCGGCCTCCGAGGACAGACGCGCATCCATGGGGTGTAAAGGGGAGGTGACACAGCTGCCGCAGTAAGCAGAGAGATCCCCGCGGGACCGCCGGCGCTGGGCAGCTAGAAGCCAGCACCCTTGGAGCACAGTGCCTGGGGGGAGGAAGGCTGGGTCCATCCCTCGTCGGAGCAGTGCAGGGCTCCAGGGCGGGGGAATGTGTGCGTTGGGACCGCTGGGGAGGGTGCAGGGGGAGCAGGCAGTCGCCGCAAGAATCACAGGCCCCGGGAGAAGGGGATGCCCCCCCTGGTCCCCAGACCTCAACGCTTCCCAGCCGGCCGGCCTGTCCCTGTCTGAGCTGCATGCTGCATCACACCAGCTTCTCAAAACGATGCTTGCGTGAGGCTCTCCCCCACCGAGAACCCTTCCTTTCTCCTTCCAGCTTTTTCTCGGAAAGGAAATCCCCAGCCATCCACGGGAGATTTCAGGCTCACCGGGTCACCACTCTAGGCCAGAAGGTGTCATTTTTTGGTTTTGAAAGTCTGACCCGCGGTAAAAAGCACATTTTACTTCACAGCCCAATATACGTGCAAAGCAAAAGTTTCACGTAGCAATACATGCTTTACCACGTGCAATGCACTCTGCTGTTTTCCCACTCTATTTTCCATGCTGCTTAATACGGATTATAGACACGTTGTGGCTAGTGACTCCCGCTTTAAGAAGAAACACCACTTTACCTGGTCCCGATCTCCGCTTTTAAAACTCCCCCCTTTATACCCCTCCCCCCATTCTCCATCATAAATTCCTGCAAGAGATTCCTTCGCTTTGCGCTTTCCTTGGCCGGCCCCGGCAGGGGTGGGCGCTCCCAATCTCCGATCTTCCAGCCCCGCAGACTGTACACCACTCACAGGCCCTAGATTCCAACCGTACAAATTTTCTCTTTTCAAGAACAGGGTCGGCACTTTGCTGTACAGCAGAAACTAACACAGCATTGTAAAGCAACTATACTCCAATAAAAATGTTTTTAAAAAGACCAGGGTCAGGAATTCCCTGGCCATCCAGTGGTTAGGACTCCGCGCTTTCACTGCTACGAGCCCGGGTTTGATCCCCGGTTGGGGAACTAAGATCTCGCAAGTCACGTGGCACATCAAAGAAGGAAAAAAAAAACAACTGGTTCGAAGTCTTTGGAGCCAGTGCACTTAAACTATCTGTCGAATGTTTGATATTACAGAAGAGGGAGCCCGGCTGAGACTTTTCTAAACGATGATAAAACTGTAGTGCATTTCAAGGCACACCCAAAACCCAATCTCCAGAGAAGCCCTCTGTTGCTGGCAGCCGCCTCTCCCTGTCACTGGGGCGCGAGCTGCATGGACGCTAATGGTTTCCAAACTGCTCTGCCCTCGGGTGCATCACACCCCCGGCAGGACCCAAATACTGCTGCTGACGGGTTCACACCGGCTGTGACACTGACCCTCCACCACAGCCCCGGGGAAGAGATTCCAGGACTTAGCGGGGAAACTGAGCCTCAGTGAAGTGGACACAGTTGTCACACGGGAAGCGGCTGCATCCACATGAATCCGTTTTCCAGACTCTAACTTCCATGCTCTTTCCAGAAGCCTTCGTGGCTTCTGATCCTGTTACATAATCCTGAGTTCCTTACACGCCCTCCAACTTGTGACGCAAGAAAGGAGCGCCCCCGAGTGGGCCACCCTCTCCGCAGCCCCCGTAAGTCTGGTGTGCACACCCACAGCTGTCCTGACCCCTCCACACAAGTGCCCGCACGGGGCACAGGGGCCCGAGTCAGAAGTCCCCTGGGGACCTGGCTCCCGTCCCGCTCTCTCTCTGGCTGGCCGTGTGACATCTGGCAGAGCGTGTACCTCTCTGGGCTTCTCCCTCATCTAGAGCCGAGGGAGCTGAACCTGCCGACTCCCAAGGTCCTTCCAGGCTTCTCCTGAATATTCTGTCTGCACCATGTGGAGCCATGTGGCCCCAACCAGGAGCCACACCTGGGAAGGAAGAAAAGGCAAAACACAGGAGGCGGAGATCCAGACCGGGGAACCAAGTCAAAGGAAACAAGGAAAACTCACTCCGCACTCAGCTCACTTCAGACACCACCCCGGCCAGTGGCTTGCTCTTCTTTCCGGAGCCTCGGGTCCCCAGGCGGCCCAGACGCACTGAAGGAGTGAGGAAAGGCGACCCGTGGGGAAACAGAAGAATCACCCTCCGGCCCAGCAGGAGGCCAGCCAAGCAGGGCTTCTCCCTCCCTCCCTCCTGCCCGCAGGTGTGGGGCTGCCTTTCCCGCTCTCACCCTGCTCCAATGAGCTTCGAGCAACCTGCCCTAGGTATCAGCAGCAACGTCCCGGGTGCCCACTCACCTCAGCCCCGCAGTCCCTCCTCTTGCAAAGCTGACCCACTGGTCATTTTCTGCCACCGTCTCCACATCTGCTGCTTCCCCTGTGGCATCAGCTAAATCACTGTTCAAAGCAGCACTTATATATAGAAAGTTGCAGCCACGCAGGTTAGCGTTAAAATAGAGACTTCACGTTGCTGTGGCAACCAAACAAATGATATTCAAAACGAAAGAAGTATTCTGCAATCGGGTAAGCATGTCCACAGCCTTCCAGCACAGCCGTGCCGTTTCCCCCGCGAGGGTAGGTGGGCCTGGTCCTCCATAAACCTCCTCCCTGTTAAGTCACCCGCTCTGGTTTCAGCTGTGGCCACGGCCCCCTGCACAAGCTCCTTCCTGAAGCCAGCTCCTTACCCAGAACAGACCTGAGGCCAAGACACCGAAGGAGTACGATGACCCTGACCAGGTGTATCAATTTGCAAAAGCTCTACTCCTCAAGCACCAAGGAGAAGCAGCCTGTGGCCCTGGTGTTACTCCCAAGGATGCTTCTGGAAACAAAGGGGGTTTCTGCCAACTGTTGCCCACAGGCAAAGAGTCAAGAGGCACCAGTGAGCTGAGTGACACTTGGCAGGCTGCTTTCCCTCTCCGAGCCTCAATTTAAAAATAAGGGAGCATACTACTATATAGACAATAGATAACTAATAAGGACCTACTGTACAGCACAGGGAAGTCTACTCAATACTCTGTAATGGCCTAGATGGGAAAAGAATCTAAAAAAGAGTGGATATATGTGTATGTATAACTGATTCACTTTGCTGTACACCTGAAACTAACACAACACTGTAAATCAACAATACTCCAATAAAAACAAAAATAAAAAAATAAGGAGGGACAAGGGATGGAGAAGTAGCCCAGTGCCTCCCACCTCTGTGATTCTAGGATGTGGCATCTTTCCTCTGTTCTCGCTTCCTTTTTTTTTTTTTACTTTCCTTGTTTCCCTAAGTCCCTGGGCATATGCCTTAACCCTGCCACATATGCCCTGATGTTGCTGCAGTCCCCAACCTCACGCAGAAGCTACTGGTTCCTAGTCTGCCACGTGGAATAAGCCTCTACCATTCCTGTTCAGCACAGCCATCACCCAGAATGTACACAGCCGTCAAGTCAAAAGGTTTGGATTTTAGTTATTCAAGGAGCCACCAAGAGCCCACGGGCCTTAGACAACCCTCTGAGCCTTTCTGAGATTTGTTTACACATTTCAAAACCAGACATGATCTAGAGTGACTAAAATTTAAAAGATGGACAATACTAAGTGCTGACGAGGTTGCAGAGCAACTGGAAACCTCATCCATTGCAAAATGGTACAGCCACTCTGGAGAGCATCTTGGCAGTTTCCTATGAAGTTAAGCATACACTTACCATATGACCCAGTAATCAATCCCACTCCTAGGTATGTACCCAAAAGAAATGAAAATACAGGTCCGCACCAAGTCTTATACACGAATGCCCATAGCAGCTTCATTCATAAAAACCCCAAACTGGCAACAACCCAAAAGATCTCAACAGGGACTAAGGAACAAACTATGGTACATCCATGCAATGGAATACTACTTACCAACACAAAGGAACGAACTACTGATCCAGGCCACAACCTGGATCCGTCCCGTAGACATTACATTAAGAAGCCAGTCTCAAAAGGTTACCTACTGTTTGATTCCATTTATACGACATTCTCAAAAAGACAAAGCTACAAGAATGGATGACCCATGAAGGGTCGGGTCAGGGAGGGTGTGAATGCAAAGGGAGGGTAGGAGGAGGATCTTGGGGTGATGAAACTCTTCTATGTCCTGGTTGAGGTGGTAGTTACATAAATCTATAATATGTGTAAAATTCATAGAACTGTACACCCAAAAAGGTCAATTTTACTATCTGACCAAAATTAAAATAAATGCTATTTTCACCTTGAAAAAGTAAAAAAAAAAAAAAAATCACAAATGATGATACTGTCTCCTCATAGGATTATTCAGATCAAAAGTTGGGTCCTGGGCTTCCCTGGTGGCACAGTGGTTGAGAGCCCGCCTGCCGATGCAGGGGACACCCGGTCCGGGAAGATCCCACATGCCGCGGAGCGGCTGGGCCCGTGAGCCATGGAAGCTGAGTCTGCGCGTCCGGAGCCTGTGCTCCGCAACGGGAGAGGCCACAACAGTGAGAGGCCCGCGTAACGCAAAAAAAAAAAAAAAAAAAAAAGTTGGGTCCTCACAAGCAAGAAGGATATACAGTACAGCACAGAGAAATATAGCCATTATTTTGTGATAACTTTAAATGGAATATAATCTATAAAAATATTGAATCACTGTGTTGTACACCCAAAACTAATATAATATTGTACATCAACTACCCTTCAATGAAAAAAGTGGGGTCCTCACCAATAAACTGTAAAGTCCTGAGAACTATTAGTTATTGGTACCACTTTTAATTACAAAGATCCTCTTCTTGCTCTAGACCAACGGTTCTCAACCTTGGACCATCAGGACCAGCATCAGCCGGGAATTTGTTTGAAAGTACAAATTTTGGGGCCTCACCCCAGCCCTCCTGAATCAGAAAATCTGGGGGTGGGGCCCCGCAATCTGTTTTAATAAGCCCTCCGGGTGAGTGATTCCAATGCAGGCTGAAACGTGGGGACCACTGGCCTCCATACACCCATTAGACCCAGCTAAGGCCAGCCCATCACAGAACGGTCTGGCCCTTTAATATGAAAAGCATGGATACAGGCGATGTCTTTCTCCATATCCCCCCTTGCTCACTGACTTCTTCCTCTTTTTTCTTCTCTCCCTGCCTCTGCCTTTCCTCTGCCCCCAGGCCAGCAGCTGCCCGGAACGGAGGAGCCAGGGGCCACAGCTCTGTCTGACCACCCCGAGGCAGCAACTGACATGGACTCACGTGCTGTTTCAGCTGAGGTGCCTGGAAGGAAGAGTCACTGTGACCTCAGCTGAGGACCAGGAAGCAGCCCTGGGCTGCACAAATCCCCGGCAGGCTCTGCAAACGCTCCTCCCTTCTGACCTAGCCGCCCACCTCCCAACTCTCAACTCCTAGAGCCCCGCTCGAATCAAATCCTGGAAAAGCACCATGCGCTGCTTACCCCAGAACAACAACTTCAAAGCCGCTTCGCATGGATTCTGGCTCCGAAGCCACACAGAGATGACGGATCACAAAGAAGAAATCAGAACCATATGGATTTCATAGTCGGCAAAACAAACAGAATTACAGCATCGGGGTTGTGGGACGAAGAATCCCGGGGGCTGTGTTTGGCCCAGAGCCCGCGCTTGGTGGCCCCCAGCACGGGCTGAGCTCCCCGGCCTCTCCTTCCCGCCCATGACACCCACAAACAGTGCCAGGGGCGCCCGGCGTGCTGGCCCTCCTTGCCGAGGACTCTGTGAGCAATGCTGCTTCGGCTGACATTTATTGAGTTTTTATAGTCTCTTTTATGGTGCAGTTGAAGATAGTTCAGCTTCTTTTCTAGTATCGTACAAATATGCACAAGCACACTCTGCCTCTGGTGACAGCGCCGGGAGCCTCGGGGAGGGGCTGGGGGGAGCAGCTGTGGCCCCTACCCCCGCTCCCTTTTACACCACTGGTTCCTTCCTCCCAGAGAGAACCATGCTGGGTGTACAGCCAACCGTGCTGGGTGCACCCACTCCTGGCCTCATTCTCATCACACAGAGACTCCCAGTTTCTAGGGAAACAGCATGGTGGTCTCCGTAGCCAGTGTTTCTGCATCAGGGGCGATTTGGCCTCACAGGGGACATCTGCCAATGTCTGGAATCCTTTACTGGTGGTCACAATGGGGGTGGGAGAGATGGGCAGGTGTACCAGTTCCCTATTGCTGCCCCCAGGCCAGCAATACCGCAGTGACCGCAAACTTAGTAGCTTAAGACAACACAAATTTCTTAGAGTTCTGTATTTCAGAAATGGATCTCACTGCGCTAAAATCAAGCTGTCCGCGGGACCACATTCCTGTGGAGGCTCCAGGGAAGAATCTGTTTCCCTGTCTTGATTTTTAGCTTCTAGAATCCACCTGCATTCCTTAGCTCCTGGCCCCTTCCTCCATCTTCAAAGCCAGCAATGGTGGGTCGAGTCTCTGTCACGCTGCCATTTCTCTGGTTTTCTCTCTTCTGTCTCCCTCCTCCATTGATAAGGACCCTTGTGATTATATTAGGCCCACCTGGGTAATCCAAGCTACTCTCCTCACCTCCAAGTCAGCTGATTTGCAATCTTTTTTTTTTTTTTCTTTTTTTGCATTACGCGGGCCTCTCACCGTTGTGGCCTCTCCCGTTGCGGAGCACAGGCTCCGGACGCGCAGGCCCGGCGGCCATGGCTCACGGGCCCAGCCGCTCCGCGGCACGTGGGATCCTCCCGGACCGGGGCACGAACCCGTGTCCCCTGCATCGGCAGGCGGACTCTCAACCGCTGCGCCACCAGGGAAGCCCTGATTTGCAATCTTAATTCCACCTGCAACCTCGAGTCCCCCTGACCATGTGACCTAACATACTCACAGGTTCCAGGAATGGGGACGTGGACATCTGGGCGGGTGACATCTAGTGAGTAGAGGCAGGGATACTGCTACACATCCTACAATGAACAGGACCCCCAGGCCCACAACAAAGAACAATTCATCCCCAAATGCCAATAGCGCCGAGGCTAAGAAACCCTGGTACAGCCTACCACTGAGCAGCTCTTAGCTGGTTCCCAGCGACCTGACTCAAGTCTATTTCCACGGAGAGACTAACCGTAGGACTTTTGGAGATCATAGAGAAGCTCTGACACATGATTAAGGAGGAATATTTACCATCCTGTTAAATATTTTAAAGTAGATTCTGTGACTATTTCAAAATCATCCTCAAATGATTCTTCTTTGATACACAGAAAATATACACAGGTTTTTAAAACAAATAAAATACATCTTGCCCACTGAAGGCACATGAACACACTGGACATAGATCATGTAAGTCTCTTTGTGTAAATGACTTCAAATAACATGGCTAATTCTGCTTTGCTGTCGGGTATGCAGTTTGGTCTCAGAAATCCCTGAAACAGCAAACCAGAGCTGCTCACAGCCCCATGCCCTCTCTCCCCTACCCCCAGGGAGGGCTGAACCACCAGCAGCTGATGAGGATTCCCAATGACGCTGCAGATCTCAGACCCCACACCAAATGCCCTCCAGCCCCTGGGCTCCTGTGGGTACCCAGGGGGACCCCCACATGGGCGAGGCTGCAAGGGGGCCCCATCCAGCCCTGCAGATGGCAGGGGCCACCCAGAAAGGATGCGCCCCAGCCGAGGCAACCTCCGCCCCGCTGCGTGGGCCATTTGCTAGCTGGGTTTTCCAGAGTGGGTCAAGAAGAGGCAGCAGAGAGCGAGTCGGTGATGGTTTCTTGGCAATTCCCCGGCAGGAACAGGCAGGAGAGGAAACTGAGGTTCAAACAGCCATCTGCCCAGGGGTGGGCATGCATTTACAGCTCCCAAGTGGTAGCGCTTGGTGGGACCAGACCCCAGGTGGCCCTGAGGCTTTCTCAGGGTGACAAGCCCAAGGTCGCACCATTAACAAGACATGACACTGAGGGAGGGGCTGAACCTGCACATCTGGCTCTGGACCTCTTAGCCAGTCAGCTTTCCTCTCACCTGCTCACTGCGGCAGCTTCCTGAGCACCGCCCAGCACAGCTCAACTGCTGGGTATCCTCCCCGACCAAAAGCCTCCTTCAAGACCCGGAAGCCCACGGCTCCCACCTCCAAGGGGTGCAGAGGGGGCAGGGGAGTGCAATTTTCATGTGGCCACAGCAGTTCCTCTGTGGTTCAGTCTCCACCGTGAGTCTCCTCCCTCCACAGACCGTTGCCAAAGAGAGAGCCCTGTCGTAGCAGGAGCGCCCACCCCCGCTTCCCTTTTCCATTTCCTAAGCACGGCTTTCACTAGATCGAACATTAGTCATGCAAATGCCAAGATAAGTTCAAAGATGCTTTGATAATGGGATTTTCTAATACAAGCAGCTGCTGCCCCTGGACACAGAACTTCTCAACTTCTCGGCTCTCTTACTGAACGCCCACCTTTTGGGGCCTCCGGGGTCAGCTTTTCCGTCTCCTGTAATGTGTGGGGCTGGTTTTCACACCTGGATTCTTGTGGTAGAGGGAAAGCCTCAAAGGCATGACCTGGCATCTCCAAGCACAGTGATCTAGGGGCCTGGAAACCACCATGGCTCCAACGGCATCTTACCAGCCTCAGGAACTACAAGGCCAGAAGCAACTCGTGACAGTTACCCGCTCTGTGTGCCTGTCCCGCAGCTACACACAGCCCTGCTTGTGGTGAGAGCACCCTGTTTTTTTGGGGGGTGCACCTTTCCCCCACTCTGTCATCATGGTGTGTGGGGACAGGTAGCCCTCACCTCTCCAAGGAGCCTAGTCTATCCCCCTGGCCATAGTGACTAGAGTTCTGGGATGGGCAGGTGACCCAGAGGCTCAATCCCTGAACTTTGGTTGGAATTACTGGAGAGAAGAAGCAGTGTTATATAGCATATAAGTGTGAAGCTGCTGATGGTCCCCTTGACACCCTACAGGAAAATAAAAAACAAAACCTCCCTGAGAATAGAAGCCACACAGAAAAGGAGCTGGTGAGGGAAAGAGGGAAGAGATGAGGATGGGGGAAGGGGAGACATCAGACTGCTGACACTGTGTAAGCCCCTTGATCAAACCATGCCTGAAGCTGACAGCCTGGGACTGTTTCAGTTACACCAACCCATAAATTTCTTTTTTTGTCTGAAGCCAATTTGATTGGCATTTCTGTAAGATGTGATAGAAAGAGTTGTGCCTAACATTCTCTCAGCACAGGCCATTAGTTTCCTATGGCTGGAGAGAACGGAACCTGTGGATTCAGATGCTCACCAGGGCAAGGGTGGGGCCTTGCCTCTGGGGTGTCCCCGCGCCCCACCGTCGTGAGAACAGAGGCTGGCCACGCCCATAAGGGTGTCTGGGTGGACCCGGATCCACGTGGGGTGTCCACTGCTGCCACCCGCACCACCACCCCTCCCCCCGCCCCCCCCCACCCCCGCCAACAGGACTCGGGCAGCTGGGGAAGGTCCTCCAACCCCCCCCCTCCGACCACAACCGGAAGCAGCCTCCCGCCACGAGGGGAGTTGCGTCAGGACACGCCCACATCTCTAGGGAAACACGATGATCAAAAGGAACTTTTGAGCTTCCGTTGCGGTCTGCAGACCTGGCTCATGAGGCAAAGTAGGGTTCCCCAAAGCGTAGGCATTCCCATAACACTAGCAACACCCAAGATGACCCCATAGGTGGTGCCCAAGATGACCTGGGAGGGCTAAGAGGCCCGTTTTAAAAAAAGTGCCACACTCATTTTAAGGCCTATTAGGGAAACCCATATACAACCAGCACATAAGGAGTGTGTGGTCATGTCATTCTTCACGGGCAGCAATGATCCGCTCTGACTGGCTCCTTGGGGGGCTCACTGAACGCCTCCCCTTTACTCCTCCATGCAGACTAGTGCCCCCGCCCCCGAGTTTATCTCTGGCTGAACACCTCCCTGGAGACCCACACAGAGGACCGGGCCACCCTCACCCGCCTCAAGCCAGGATGTCTGTTTACCCGCAATCATGTCAGTTCTTTGAGAACATAACTTGGATACTGCACGCCCTGCTCTGCCCTGCCTTGTGGTGGCCTTCATCCGAGGTCAGAAACCATCCCCCGTAAGTCTTTAGAGAGACCCCAATTAGCAGACGCCGATTCTGTAACTGAGGGAAGCCGACAGCAACATCCCTTGATCTTGATGCTGACCCTGAGGTGTGGTCACCTCACATTGTATAAAGAGCCAGGGTGTGTTGTCTCTGACACTATCTGCACCGAACAGTGGTCTTGACCTTGGTCACCTCTGCAAGAGCTAGTCTGGGCCTGTGATCTTGCCTTCAGAATTTAACACACCCCGCAGTTGAGACCGAGGCCTCACATGAAAACACCCACCAGTTCCTCCCAAACCTCTTAAGCTGCCACGTGAGAAGCTCAGTAACGTCACACCAGCACCCCAGAGGGGCAGCCCCCAACACACTCTTGATAGCCCAGCTCTTCCTGTCGGTGGCATCAGTGCCCCCATACCCCTTCCCTCAAATGGCCAGTGGAGCCTGGGTTCTCCTCCAACTGGAAGGCAGAGACCGGCTGTGCCAGGGTTCCCAGGACCACCCAGGTCTGGTCATTCACTAGGAGGACTCCTAGCACTCGGTATGTAGCCATGATTTATTACAGCAAAAGGATACAAGAAAAATCAATAAAGGGAAATGGTGCCTGGGGCCAAGCCCTGGGGAAACCAGGCGCAAGATTCCAGGAGTCCCCTCCCAGTGCAGCCACAAGGGATGCACTGAATTCCTCCAGCAATGAGCTGTGACAGCGGTAGGAAGTGTGTCTACCAGGGACGCTCAGAGACTCAGAGTCCAGGGGCTTCGTGGGGGGCTGGTCCCACAGGCACCCTCTGCCTGACACACAGCAAAACCCCAGACTCCCAGAAGGAAAGCAGGTGCTCAGCATAAACCA
>NW_021145817.1:0-50000 GCF_002837175.3 Physeter macrocephalus | reverse complement strand
GTTGTTTCACAAAGAATAAGAATACACTGAGGTTCTTTAATGAGTTTTGGCATGTACTTCTAACCACCTCTCTAAACTAGGGGAAATTAATTTCTAACCTACTAGGATCACATTCCAGAATGCAAAAATCTTTTGACTATGTGAGATAAGACTAATTGAGTGCTTTTACAAAAATACTTCAAGTTTGGGTCTTTTACAAAAATCCTCTCTCTTTTTTTTTTTTTTTTTTATAAAACTCTAGTAGATTAGGTAACCCAATCTACTCATACACTTCCTTACTATAATCATATTGCTCTGACTTTACCTGAATTACCAATATCAACAAGCACAGAAATGCTCAAGGCATTCACACAAAGGCAGTTAAAGACCACACATCACACCAACCCTCTGAAGTCATGTTTGATATTCTACTCAGCATCTAGCTTTCCAAATCACACAGGATGGTAAATGTTAAAAGTGGGCAATGAAAAAAGAACAAGCACAGCTTCTTTGTGTGTTATCAGGGCACAAGAAGGCAGGTGAGTACAAGGAGAAGCCATCTGAGCGTTTGCTGGGCATCAACACTTACCTTGAGGATGTCCCCCCTTTTGAAGCTCAGCTCGTCGTCTGCGGTGGCTTTGAAGTCATATTTGGCGATGGCTTCCATTCTGAGCGGGGCTCAGGGCTCAGCAGCCTGAAGCAGGGGGGAAGGGAGTCTTCCCTGCTGAAGCAACCCAGTGCTCTGGGCTCAGCCTTGCCTCTCAGCTGGGACTCGCTCCTGCACGGCGGGACACACAATGCCACCCTGAATCAGAAGAGCAATGATTGAGAGAAGTGGCCGGATCGAAGGCAGCCCCGCCCTGCCAGTCGGCCTGCCGTCCCAGCCCCCACGCCCCCTGGCTCGGCCTGGCTCAGCCCTCCTCCCTCCCTTCCAGGCAGGAGCCCTGAGCTCCTCCTTCCTCTTTCCAGCCTCGGCCCCCAGGCAACTGACAGGCCTGCCGGCCAATGGCGGCAGCTGCTCGAGCTGTTCCAGAACACACTTCCTCTTCCCTCCCGCTGGGTGTGCTCGGTGTGCAGGAACCGGCTGGAGTCCGGGCTGGAGTCCGAACGGTCTCCGCCTTTCCTCCCTCGCCCCTCACGCTCTTCTCCAGGCACGAAATGCAATCCACGTAAAGAAAGGCCTCGCCCTCGGGATGGCACCCTACTTTTCTCAGTTATATACGCCTCTCTCCCTCCTTTCTCCCTGCCAACATTGCTAGTGTTTTGAAAATGTTGGGTCCCCTATCCACAGTCAAAAGCCAGCAATGTGGGCTTTGGTCCTGAGCTGCTTTAACTGTTCTCAGAAACTAAACCTTGGTCTGCCCCTAGGAAAGTGGAAGAAACTGACCCTAGGAACTACTTTCTTATTCAGTTTGCTACTCTCAGCATAGGCAACTCTCCCTCTCCACTTGCCAACTGTGATCGGCAAGCTCAGGTGACCAGAGAAAGGAAATCCAGCTCAGAGCCTTTGGTGGGTGGAGACCTGCTCATGCAGAAGGCTCCCTATCCCTCGAAGACCCCCAAGACTTCGGGGGCCCCAAAAGCCCTTGAAAATAGACGTCCAAGGTTCAGCATTCCCAAAGCAGCCTCTGTCTGCATTATTCCTAACTAGCCTACGGAGCAAGGTTGAAGTCCTAATCTACACTTGAAAGCAATCCCTTTTTCAGAATCTTAGCTACTGCCCAAGAGCCAAACAGAAGCCTCTCAGTTACCCCTGAGAACAGGTGCTTTTCTCGGAGCCAGGGGAGTACTAGACTGATCCAAACTGCATTTTGCAGGCAAAGATTCTATAATAACCTTTAGGTAGTATACCAGGTGACGGTGAACCTGGGCAGTACAATCACTGCGGAAGTGAAGAGTCTCGAGCCCTGAATATGGGACAGAACCTAGACCTTCGCGTAACTAAAGGAAAACGAAGCCCCATTCCTCTTTTGTCAGTCACTGCTTTCATACAGGCTAAATAAAAGCAGAAAACAACACTGGCACTGGCAGAACGGGGACGGATTATTTATAGTGACACCCTTTGGTGGATAATTACCACCTAGCAGAGAACTCATTTGAGGGGCACGAGTGATTATTATTCTTTTGTTCTAAAGTTAACAACTGGGGCATTAATCAAGCATAGCTACAAAAGGACTAAGGAGTAAACCAGCTGGGAATACTAAGGTTAGAGGGAAATGAGTATTACCAAAGAGGAAAGAATCACCCGGTAATAAAAAGTCCTTCAGCCGAATTGTGAAGGCCAAACATTCCACTGCAGGTAAACTAATAAACTAAACCAACGTTTATTCATTCTATCAGGCCATACCAAGGATATCCTGTGGTGTGCTGGCTCTACAACAGGAAAGCAAAAAGAGTCCCAGCAAATTAAAAAAAGAAAAAAATTAGTCTCAGTATTTTCGTGTGTCCTTAAACACCCTTTACTTATACTCACCATAGTTACTTATTTATCAAATGAGTCCATATACATAATTTTAAAAGTCAGAGCATTAAAAGGCTTATGAAAAAGAGCAGTTCCCTACCCCAACTCACAAGCAATCACCCTCCATTTTGTTTTTAGCGTTCCCCTATGTTTACTCACAGTATTTCTAAATAACACCCTTCTACTGCTGTTCCTTAATTTATTCCAGCCGTCACCTATCACCTGAAAGACGAGGCCTTAGCTGTTCCGCCCCTGCCAATTCTGCCTTGCCCCATCCCAGTAATGCCACATATTCTGGTTTAAGCAGCAGTTATTACATTACGAAACACTGTACACTGGTGATTTAAATAATGTATGATAACCAACCTTCCTTTCTAGTACAATCCTTCCATTTTTCCGGGAATTAATAACTGTTTCTCCTTTTTTCCTACTTTCCAGTGTGTACCTACTTAAAACTTTTTACAGCTGCTCCAAAATCTCTGCTACATGCCTATCAATATTTTCCATACCCTGACCTGACCATTTATTTTCACTGGTCTTCAGGTCTGCTTGTTGGGACTATGTATCAATGATGGGAAGCTGAAGAATAATTGCACAGATCCAAAAAACTTTAAAAGTTTCATTTTTGAAAAACAGAAATCAGACAGAAACCTAAAGCACTGTCACTGTCAAGGTACTATGCAGTAACAGGGCATAAACTTCTATGTCATTCATGATCCCAGACAGCTGCAGTGTGACTGAACAGCCAGATCATAAAAACCAAGAGTTTTCAACATTTGCTCTCCTGCTGTTACTCAACTTATCTACCACACGTTTCCTAGAGAAAACTTAAACAGACAACACTCTTGAAAATTGTGTTTCAAGTAACAACTGCTTTGTAAGATACAGTTTAACAGGAATGAAAACCAACCAATCAATACTTTTGCGGTGGTGTCAAGTAAAAATTAGCGTTTCACAGAGAAACCTAGAGGAGGCCAGGTTATTAGGCTATCCACCGAAAAACATGCAGGCTAAAGAAATTCAAAAGGGTATGTTTCATTAAAGACAAAAAAATTCTATCACATACACCGCATTAATTACTTAAAAAGGAAGAAAGAGGGCTTCCCTGGTGGCGCAGTGGTTGAGAGTCCGCCTGCCGATGCGGGGGACACGGGTTCGTGTCCCGGTCCGGGAGGATCCCACATGCCGCGGAGCGGCTGGGCCCGTGAGCCATGGCCGCTGAGCCTGCGCGTCCGGAGCCCTTGCTCCGCAACGGGAGAGACCACAACAGTGAGAGGCCCGCGTACGGGGGGCGGGGGAGAAAGAAATCTGAAAGTGGACACAATGTAAAATGTTTTTAACAGAGTAGATGTTGCTGTAAATTTCTCAAGAAAATGGGCTGGGAGTACATTTAACCCTGAAGCCTGATGACAGAGTATGTCTGAACTGTTACCAGCACACACCCTGCAGCCCATCACAAGCAGAGATTTTTAACAAGGCAAGTGCAGCTTGAACTGTTCATTTAAAGCAATACGCACTGTATTGTAAACTGCAGTCTCCTAAAGGTATTTGTAGGATTTTATTTTCTGTCTTCCAGTCAACTCTCTTCTTCCCGAATTCACAGAAAATAAAATACGCGACACTTTACTGGGCCAGTATAGCTTAGTGCACGGTTTGTAAAGGCAGGCTGACCCCAAGTTCAAGTAATGACCTTGATGCTTACCAGCTATAATTTTGGGCAAGGCTTTTTAACAAGCCTCAGTTTTCTCACCTGTAAAATGGGTATAATATCACCAACTTTATAAGATTCACTGAGCATTGAATTAGGTAATATAGACAACAGACATTTATGAAGTGCTTTAGACAGAGCCTGACATTAAGTCACTCAAATGAAGTTAAAATGTGACTCTACTTAAAACATATTAGATGCTTGTCTTCATTATTAAAAATGGCAAATTAAGGCTTACACTGCCATGGCCCGGGTTCAATCCCTGCTTGGGGAACTGAAATCCCCCAAGCTGCATGGCACAGCCAAAAAAACCAGAACAAAAAAACAGCGAATTAAAACAATGAGATTTCTTTCACCTACTAATTAACAAATTTTTTAAAGATTTATAACATCCAGTCTCTGCGATACTATGGATAAAGAGATTCTCAGACTCCTTATCCAATGTTGATTAAATTAACGTTTTGAGCAGCTACTATATGCCTAACAATATGCTTAGTACTGGATTATAAAAATAAAATCACCACAGAGCTCACACTCTATCAGGGAATTAATTAGTTCAATCTTTTTGGAGAGTAATTTTACAGCATCTATTGACAAATTTTAAATACATACCCTTGGGGCTTCCCTGGTGGCGCAGTGGTTGAGAATCTGCCTGCTGATGCAGGGGACACGGGTTCGAGCCCTGGTCTGGGAGGATCCCACATGCCACGGAGCAACTAGGCCCGTGAGCCACAACTACTGAGCCTGCGCGTCTGGAGCCTGTGCTCCGCAACAAAAGAGGCCGCAATAGTGAGAGGCCCGCGCACCGCGATGAAGAGTGGCTCCCGCTTGCCACAACTAGAGAAAGCCCTCGCACAGAAACGAAGACCCAACACAGCAAAAATAAATAAATAAAATTAATAAACTCCTATCCCCAACATCTTCTTAAAAAAAACCAACAAAACACCCTTGGACAAGCAATGCCACGTCCCAGATTTATCTCACTAAAATAGTGACACAAATACCATGTGCAAAATACATGTATCCCTGATCAATATCCATGAGCATAACAAGAAATATCTTTCTATATAAGTACCAAGATTCATTATTATCAAGTTTTTTTAAAAACTGCAGAAAAATTAGTTTATCATACTTATATAAAATAATATATCAGTGTGTGCCAAAAAACTTCAAAAGGTTAACAATGATTACCTCTGGAAGCGAGTTCACAGAATATTTTTACTTTCTGTACCATACACCGCAATTGTATTTTCATTGTCTTTACTATAAGCATGTATTGCTTTTGTAGTCAGAAAAAACAAAAACTAAAATCTTACTGATGCTCTGGAGTTAGACCTGGATTCAACTGTCACTGTACCACTTACTAACTAGGTGGGCAACACTGGAGAAATAACTTACATTCTCTAATCCCTAGTGTCCCTCAGCAGGAAAATGGGGAAAATAATAGCATCTACAGCTTATAAGGTCATTTTGCTAATTAAAAGAGACAGCACCTGTAAATGCTGAGTCCCTGGCATAAAGTGCTAAGAGGTATTAAACCAGCATCACCAGTACCTCTTCAAATATCGGTCCACGTGTTTTCAGTAAATCTAGAACTTCCATTTACATACGGACTCAGAGGAACGCTCTGGTAGGCAAATTAACGGTCCTATTAAGTATAATCTAAAATTAAATACCTCCAAATCAAGCCCTAACAATGCTCAAATATTCACACATATAAAACTAATCACATCTATAGTCACTTATTCTACTGGGCTTTTAAACATTTACTGTGTATATACAGAAAGTGTACCTTTGAGTAATTTAAAGCCACATTTCAGTCTCATTAATTTACAGGTGCATCCTGTAACAACAGTTTTGGTTCTTGAATCAGCTACATCAAACTCACCCCATTCAGGGACTGATTCACTGTGAGGTGCCTTCCGGAGTTCGGCAACGTAGTGGCCTTAGCCCGGAACCTAATTTTAAGTAAGATTCACAGGTAATTCTTATGCATTCTAAATTTTAAAAATCACTGCTGTGCTGTAAGGGTGCACTGACTAGATTTTAAACTTTGCATCTCAGACAATGCACTACAATGTCTTTGCATAAAATGAAAATAATACATATTCACTTGGCATAACTGGGAAAAACCCAACTTTGACAAATAAAATGAAAGGCTCTCAATGGCCGTTCAGGAGTGCTGGAAAGTTCTTCTGAATTAATAAGCAAGTAACTATGAATTAGTTTCTCTCAGGAGACCATGGTGGGTCTCTACTCTGTATTACTTCATTTCTCCAAAATCTATTACTATTCTGTTCTAAGTAACAATTAGAATTGTTGCAGCATAACGTGCAACAGGAATTATTCAGAAAAATCTTTAAGTACCACCAACTTAGTATTTAAAACCTAATAGTAGTCCCCCAAATCTGAATACACTGGTTGAGGAAGGAAACTGCCTCAAACATTTAAATGTTTTCTTTTAGTATCAAAGAAAGCTGATTACAAGAATTAACTTTTAATTTTGGGATTCAGAAAATTTTGAACAAAGGAAGGAGCAACAGAACAAATTTCTTTCTGTCAAAAAAAAACAAAACCCAACAACAATAACAAAGAAGGCTGATTATAACAGATGCAGGGAAAAAAAAATAACAGATGCAGGAAAAGACACCTTATCTTAGAAGGCTGGTAAAGAATAAATTAGTACTATTACAACGGGCAAGCTTTAATTAATTCATCAATGGTCTAAATAAATTCTATTCCCTTAAATGTTTCAAGCTATCTTAATTCTACTGTAATATAGGACTACGGTTGGTTTTCGTTTTTAACATTCACCACCCCCACTAAAAGCCAAAAAAAAAAAGTCACACAAGCCCCAAAATGACCCAATCTCCCTTACTTACATAAAAGAGACATAAGAAGAAAAGCATGAGCAGGCACAAAAACATGATCTAAAAGTGAAGAAAACAATTAAAATCCAAAAACACAAGCTACACCTGTGACCGAGTGGCAGTATTGATTACTTAAGCTGAATTCAATCCTTTGAGCCTCCCAGTTCCCGGGGGGAGAACGTTAAGTCTCGCATGGCTCTCTAGCAACCCTTCTGGCAGACTGAAGGAACACAGTGGAAGCTCAAAAGTAAAGAATAAAGCAGGAAAGAGGGCATCTTCCCGGGAGAGAAACGGGATCTTTATATGAGGGAGAAAACGAATTGTGCGAAAGAGCCGAAACCTCGAAAAATTATGCCAGAGAGGGGACAAAAAGGAGGAAGGGGAAGTAGATTAGACAAAAAGAGGGGGGAGGGGACAAGTGACTTGCATTATACGAGTAAACATTTAGTGTCCGCAGTGGAATGGAGAGAAATAGAAAGGGAAGGCAACAACTGGGGAGCACAAAGTGAAAGAGGCACTAGAAAGCCAAAGAAACTAATGCTAATTTCTCTCGTGTCTTTCCCACTTTTTTCTGATAATCCACAGAACCAAAAGTCAGACCGCGAGGCACTTGGCTCCTCTGCAAATTATATTCTTACTGCATCTGAAGCCAGCCTAGTTCAACTCCCTAAATAAGCTGTAACTCATATGTAAATCATAGACACGGAGAGCGCTGCAAATGAAAAATACCAGTGATTCCCTCCCCTCTCTTACTGAAATCTTTTCTCGCAGCATTCCAATCAACTGCTGCTTATTTTTCTTGACAAATGTTTTTCAGAGAGTAGTCAAAAAAAAAAAAGCGCTACAGAAGCAAAAGCATCTTGACTGGCTCCAGTAACAAACGTCCTCTCTCACAGTATTAGTAAGGTTGGTGGGTTTCCTCCCAAAATTCGGCCCCGAAACACCAGGAGACGGTGACGTGGTGACCGTGCAGGTCGAAGGAGCATCAATCACATTTGCAGCCCTCTGCGAATCCCCCGCCTCCCGGACCAAGTCAGACTGACTCACAGAATGAGTACCCCGTGTTCTCGGGCTTCTCCTGGGCCCCTTCTGGGCAAACCCCCACGAAAAAGGCACGAAATTTAATTAGGAGCCCCCCAGCCTCTTGCCCCGGGGTCCGGAGCTCTGTCCCGAGCCAAGGGTCAGGGGAGGAAAGGTCCCCAGGAAGGAAGCGCCCCAGAAGGGGAAACGGAGCCCAGAGCCCGGGGATTCCGCTCCCCGCCCCGTTCCTCACTGTCCCGACCTCCAGGCCCGGCAGCCCTCGGTACGCAGGCCCGAGCCCCCCGGGCCGAATCCCGCTGCGGAGAGGGGAGGAAGGGGCACGGGAGCAGCGCCGCCGCCGCCGGCCGTACTCACCGTGGCGCAGCTGCTCCGCTCCGCGCCCGGCCGGCCCCTCCGCAACGGTGCGAGCGGCCGCCGACCCCGCTGCTGCTCCCCGAGGGCAGCGACTGTTCCCGCCGCCGTCACCGCCACAGTCTCCGTCGCCGCCGTCGTCCGGTCGCTGAAGCTGCACTGCCGCCTCGCTTCCGCTCCTCGTCGGGGTCCCGCGAGAACTTCCCCGCGCGGCCCCGCCCCGCCCCGCCCCCGCGAGACTTCCCCCAGCGGAAAAGGCCCAGAGCGCAAGCGCTCCTCCTCGACCAGGCCCCCGCAGGTACACCAGCTACAGGCCAGGGCGCAGGCGCCGGGCCGCCCCGCAGCAGGTGGCACCGGCAGGGCTCCACCCTCGGGGTTGCTGTAACCCTCTCGGTGCCAGAGCGGGTAAATAGAGCTCACCCCTGAAGGGGAAACTCTTATCCACGTCCTTTCTTCTTCCACCAAACCAAGGCAATTTGGCTGGGGGGTTGGAGGGAGAATCTCCCTCCAGCGTGAAGCGCTCCAAATAGAGGACCAGGTCTTGAAATATTTGAGAATCCGGTCCAAACAAACTCTGCAGTATTAGATGAATTAACATAGTCGCTCATAGATTGAATCAAGCGTCTAATACATGCTAAGGGTAGAAGGTACAACGACGAACAGAAATCCTGGCCCTCAAGGAATTCAGGGTCTAGAGTCTACACTCTAGAAGAGTGGAAGAAAAGTAAGCAAATTATACCCTAAGTCCTGTTAGAATTATTTGGAGAGTGCTGAGGAAGCTAAAAAGTTGCGGGGGGGGTGGGGGGCGCTACTCTGCCCATCTCAGAAAAGCCTACCCCAGAGAAGGTGATTGTGGTGACGTCTGAGCCGAGTCTTGGAGGATGTGTAGGAGTTCGCCAGAGAAACAGGGGTAAGAGCATTACAGGTGAAGGGAACGTCACGCACGTACAAAGGAACGGAGGTGTGAGAGTCGTGTTCTGTGAAATGTTAAGTAGTTCGATTCGTAACCGGGGAGTGGCAGAAGATGAGGCTTGTAGGAGTAACTCTTTATTTTTCAGTTCCAAAAGCTCTTTCCAGTTAAAGGAGAGAACAGAGCATCCAATGATAAGGTGCTTCCTGGAAGCCAACAAAATAGCTAGAGATGAGAATAACCAAACATCTGATTCTGTAGAGAAAACAAGCCCAATTGAAATAAGGAGAATGAATTGTTCTTTCACATCAGCTGCATGTAAGGCACTATGCAGGGTGATAGATGAACCCAACAAAGCCTCTGCTTTCAGCAATTTGTCATCTAGAGGAGAGTTGCCTAGTCTGCAAGGCAAAACAGTTGGCCCTAAGTGCCATTGAACTACATACAGGACTGCCGAGGAGGGAGCCAGTTACTTGGTGCTCAGGTAATCAGGGTGGACTTGGTGTTTGAACTGCAACATGAAAGCAGAGAGGAAAGAGGGATGGAGTCAGCCAATATTTCAGATTGGCCAGAGTTTAGGATTTAGGGGGAGGAATAATGAGAGGCACGGCCAAGATGTACAGTTCAGGCTTCATTGACAAGTAACAACCTCTGAAGGTTTTTGAGCAAGAGATGCCTGACATGAGGTGAAAATAACAAGAGGACCATCTATTCACCTCCCGATGTATACTAAAGTCATAGTGTTTCTACAGTGGATAATATCCCCATTTTACAGACTGGGAAACTGAGGCTTAAAGAGGTTAGAAACTTACCCAAGGAAACCCAAATATAGTAGAACTGAGATTTGAGCCTAGGCCTGTCTTATTCTAAAACCCATATTTTTCCCCCACTTTGATATTTTGTTCTAGAATGGTGGCCAGAAAAAAAAAAAAAAAGAAATTAAAGGGAAGGACTTAGCTGCTGAGCACAGAGGAGAAGGAAGTGAGGGGAAAGTTGCAGTTCTTTGTTTTGAGTGGGGAGAACAGAAGACAAATTTGCCAGTCAAGAGGAGGAGCTGGGACTTCCCTGGTGGTCCAGTGGCTAAGACTCCATGCTCCCAGTGCAGGGGGCCCAGTTCAATCCCTCAACAGGGAATTAGATCCCACATGCTGCAACTAAGAGTTCGCATGCCGCAGCTAAAGATCCTGCATGTTGCAACTAAGACCCAGCGCAGCCAAATAAATAAATAAATATTTTTTTTAAAGGCGGGGAGGAGCTGACTGGGCAAGAGGTGGTGGGGCAGGGCATGTACAGGGAAGGGACAGGTAAGAAGATGATGATGCCGCAGTCTGGGAAATGTAGGGTTCATCATTCTGGGAGACATGCAGGTAGAAATATCCAGTACACTGTCCAAAAAGCTCAATGCATTCATTCTTCCTCTCCACAATATTAGCTGAGCATTTACTCTGGAAACAGCAGGATAACCTGTCACAGAGCTCGCAGTCTGAAGGGGAAGACATACCGCTGAGAATATAACACTCTCAGGACTGGCAGCTTTGGGAGCACACAGCAGGGGACCTGACCTAGTCCAGGATCAGGGAAGACTGAGGAGAGAGGTTTCAACTGAGACTCTGTTAGCCTGAGAGGAAAAGAGTATTCCAGGAGAGGGTACAGCATGTGCAAAGGCCAGACAGTAAGAGAGAACTCCAGGAAGCCATTTACAGCTGGGATGAAGAATGTGGCACACGGGTGAAGCATTTGGAGAGGGGCATGCTTTCCAGTGCCTTTCCAGTGCTGCTAAAAACTAGGGATGTGAGGTTCTTCCCTGGCGTCCAGTGGTTAGGACTCCGCGCTTCCTGGACGGGTAACTAAGATCCCGCTTGCCACTTGATTCTATGAGACACTGAAGCAGGGGTGGGCTGTGGTCAGCTTTTCATCTACAAAATACATTCACACTCTAGCTGCAGAGTGAAAAATCAATTGGAACTAAGCTATTTATCATCTACAAGATAATGTCCTAAGATCTGTGCAAGACCCTCATGGATCTGGCCGCTGCCTGCCAGCCCCACTCTCTCGGTCTCTGGCCAACACACACTCCACTAATACTAAACCACTGTGGTTTCTGGAAGGTGTCATGATCTTTTGAGTGTCTGTATCTTTGCACATTCAGTTTCCTCTGCACAGTTGGTCTTCTCCCCCTTCTTTAGGCCCCCAGGTCAGTTTTAAGGTTTCTTCCTCAAAATTCCCACTGGACCTCCAATCTCACTGCTGCATAATGGTTTGTTCACTCTCCCCCCTCCCCCATCCAGCACGAAATGCTCCACAAGCTCCCAAACAGGACCACACCTTCTCACATTTGTATTCCCAGCCCCCAGCACAGTGCCTGGAGTGAATTAATGGATGGATGGAGGGATGGATGAATAAATACCGGAGGCTGACTAGAGATAAAGATGTGGCTGCCTTTCTGTGCGAATGTGAAGCTAAGGAAGTGGGTGAGATCTCAGAAGAGACTAGATACCTAAGGGCAAAGAAAAAAACATGATGCACTTCCTTTTAAAACTGATAAAACAGACTCTGAGTATGTCTATGTAAAAATATATGCCTATGGACCAGATTTGGAAGGGAACATTTAAAAGTAAAAATAATCGTGTTGAAATGAAGCGATTGGGGATGACAAAAAAGAAAAAAAAGAAAAAAACCTTCAACATCTGTTACATTGTCTCTTCGATTAAAAACTCCTCTATGCAGACACAGACTCAGAAACTTGAGAGAATCCTGCCCAAGATCATTCCATGCGGAGAAAAAATCCACACTAGAAGCAGTAATATTTAGAATGTGTGTTAAATAGCAAAAAGAAATCGGAGCAAGAGGCAAATTGTGAGGTGCAAGCCACTCCTTGGTATGAAAAGCTGTTGCAACTGTAGCAAAACTTGCTAATTACAAATTGGCCACATCAGTCGCCTTGGAATGCAGAAATTAATCACCAAAACGGCTCTCTTCGGTTGGGGTTTGCGGTTATTTTGAGTCGTCGGAAAGGGTTTCTCACTTTGCTTTCTGTGAGTTGTGGTGATGCCACCTGCCGGTCAGAACTGGACACTGCCCTGGCATTGACTGAACCTTGAAAGCCCATCTCAGGCACCTCCTCTGAGCCCACTGTTCTGAGTTTTTCTTTAGTGGGAAAGAACCAGACAGCCAGTGACAACCAAAATTGGTCATTGACTTTCTACTCCCACCTGCTCCATTGATCTTGGAAGTTCTTATCTTAGAATCTCCTCTGCTCTAGCACACCTCTCAAGCTTTGAGGGTGGCCTCTGCTGCTGAGCCTACCACCGGGACGCCAAGTCCTGTGACTTCCCTTCCTCTACCTTCTGACTCCGTTTCCATCACCTGACCTGGTCCACACACCACCATCCTTCCTGGGGGGGCTCACCGATCATCCTGCCCCCTTCCAAGTCACTACAATGCAGCCAGAGCGGGCTCTCTGAAATACAAATCAAATCAGGGGGTCACAGAGGAGGCCCTTAGCATGCCGCATATGGCCCTCGTGGCTGGCCCCTGCCAGCAACTCCAGCCTCATCCCTTTCAACTCTTCTACTGCCAAGCCCTCAGCTACTCTTCTGGATGACTTGCAGCTTCCTGAATGACTGTACAATTCTCTTACCTCCAAGTTTTTGTGCGTACTGCCCCTTTGGGCTAGGATGCCTCCTCTCCCTGCCTTCCCTGCCATCGCCTGGCTCCTGTCTGTCCTCCAAATCTCAACGCAGTGCCACCTCCACCAGGAAGCCTCCCATGATGCTCTGGTCCCTCCAATGTGTTCTCATAGCACCCCTGGCAACTCCATCATTCCTGTTTTCATAAGACCATATATGAGCCATCTGCTTGCTTGTCCTTCTCCCCTTGAGACCACAAGGTCCTCAAGGACAGGGACCATGTTTTGTTTTCTTGGTTCCTCACACCTAGTCTAATGCCTGTGTGGATGAAATATATTGCCTGCCAGATCAGTAAACAAAGGATGTTGCAGCCATCAAGCCATCACATTTTAGCTGCCCCAGTGGTGAGCCCTGAGGGAACTCAGGATGGAAACAAACAGGCTGCCCACTGCCAAGCCCTCAGGTACTGCCGTCACCCCCAACTGTGCACCCTGAGGGGGTTCAGGATGGAGAAGAGCCGGAGACTGGCCCCAGATAGCCGAGGTGCATTTCAAAGGAATGATTGCAGTGAGCCCAGACTCTTGCCTCTTCCCATACACAGAAAAGTGCTAAATTCCTTAACTTGCGATATCTGGTTTTCTTTAATGAACAGTAATCTTTTGATGTTCTGACAACCTGGTCTTTGTTGCAAAAACTCCTATATATCCTGGCTCTCCCCCATTCCCTCAGGGTGATCTGAGAGTCCTATCTCCTGGGCTTGAAGTCCTCAGAATGTCCGCTGAATAAAACATAATTCTTCACTTTAGGTGGTGCACTTTTTTCAATCGACACCTCGTAATTAATGTTTAACAACCAAATGACAGGCTGGCTTAAGGTATGGCAGGAGGATAGAAGGAGTTTTAAAGAAGGTAAATGGAGACACCTGAAACTAACATAACATTGAAAATCAATTACGTTCTCATAAAAAAGTTTTTTAAAAAAGAAGGTAAGTGGAAACAAGGGAGAGAAAGTAGACGACGAGAAATGCTGGAAAGAGGAACGGGAAGGGAAAGGAGGAAAGAGGAAGGAAGGAGAAAAGATAAACGAAGAGGCATGCCGTTAGGGAGCACTGCCTCGGTTATCGCTGAGAGACATTTATGCCAAAACATCCTATCTTTTCTTAAAATATTGCTCACTCTCCACTTTTCTTAGGCATTGACGGTCATAGTATAGTAACCAGCTATAATTCTGTAATTTTCTTCTTATCTGTCTCCTTCCTTCCACACTCTCGGCCGTCACTCCTCTTTTCTCTTTGGTCATTCGCCAGATCAGTTTTACCAAACAGTATTCATTTATGTGACTAATTTTTATTGGACACTGTGTCCAAGATTGGGAACTAGGGACAACGGTGGATGGGTAGAAAAATGAATTTTCACAAGTCAGTGTCCCTAAGAACTTTATAAACTCCCGTGGTGACAAAGCCTGACTCCAAATAATGCAATACCACATAACAAGTGCTTTCGGAGCACTGGACTCAGGGTGAAGGGAGTCCAGGAGAGAGAACTTGGGGATAGGCAGTCCAGGAAGGCTTCATAGAGGATATAGTATCTGCGTTGTCTTGAAGAGTAGCTGGCATTCTAATAGGTAGAACCAAGTTGAGGCCCCTCTAGACCAAATAGCAAGTTTTTAAAATGCAGGAAAGGGCCAACAATTCTTCTCTAATGTAGCAGTGCTCACATTTTAATGCACAAGAGAATTGCCTGGTGACCTGTTTAAAATGCAAGCTCCAGTGACCCAGAGATATTCAACTCATTAGGTCTGGGAAGGGCTCAGAAATATGCATTTTAAATAAGCAGCTGCAGGTAATTCTTAGGCTGGTAGTCTTTGGACCAGGCTTTGAGAGACAATACTTACTGAATAATTGAGTCGTGGGGATTCTGGGATCTTCCCCATGTATCCTCGATTACAGGAATCAGGATGTGAGTTGCTATGGGCAGGAGAGAACTTGGGACTCTTTCCCCAGTGCACTCCCCTGGGTCTTAAGCTGCCTGTGGCTGAGAAATGCCAGTAAAGCCCATTGGTGTGGTCGAGGTCTGGGCGGGTGGCACTTCTTAGCACCACGTTGTAAATAAATTAAAAAATAAAAGCCCAGATAAGCAAATGGACTCTGATCCTGACAGCTCTCTGTAGCAATGTCAGAGTCAAGTTCAAGGAGGGTGGCCCTTCTCTATTCCTTCTGTTTCAGTTTCCATGTGGCTCTTTCATTAGGATACGTTCTGTTCATTACGGAGATGAAGTCAATTCCATTTTGGCCTGAGCTAAATTGCAAGTGATGTATCCAAAGGGTGGAAATGTCCCCACTGTTCCTATGCCTGCGAGAAGGAAGCGTTAGCGATTTTAATACTAGGAAGTTTCTCCAATATATATACATTTTTTTGCGGTACTGGGGCCTCTCACTGTTGTCGCCTCTCCCGTTGCGGAGCACAGGCTCCGGACGCGCAGGCTCAGCGGCCATGGCTCACGGGCCCAGCCGCTCCGCGGCATGTGGGATCCTCCCGGACCGGGGCACGAACCCGTGTCCCCTGCATCGGCAGGCGGACTCTCAACCACTGCGCCACCAGGGAAGCCCCTCCAATATTGGTTTTATTATGTATATTTTTAAAATTAGATATTCTGCACATGAGACTCTCCCTCTCCTTCTCCCTTAAAATTTCCCATTAAAAAAAAATTTATTTGAGTCTCTGATGTCCTTTTGCTTTTTCATTTTTTCTTTTTTTAAAAAAATTATTTACTTATTTATTTATTTTTGGTTGTGTCAGGTCTTAGTTGTGACACGTGGGATTTTTCATTGCAGCACATGGGCCCTTTGTTGTGGCGTGCAGGCTTAGTTACCCCGTGGCATGTGGGATCTTAATTCCCCAACCAGGGATCGAAGCCACCTCCCCTGCATTGGAAGGCTGATTCTTAACCACTGGACCACCAGTGAACTCCCTAATTTTTTTTTTTTTTTTACAAACTAAGTTTTAATTAGACAAATATTACATGAACCCATCCTCCCATGAAAGATGAAAATATTATATTTAAGACTAGCTGGCAGGGACTGAGTACTAATTTGGGGCCAGGAAAAGTCTGAGGGCTTTATGTACGTTATTTCATTTAGTCCCTACAATAACAGTACGTGGTAGGTATTATGACTATGTCCGGATGGCGAAATTAAGTGTTTCCATAAGGAGGGGATAGGCAGCTGTGTCCAATGTTGCTAGAGGATGGGCAAGATGAAAACTGAGTCAACCACTGAATTTAGAGAGATGGAGATTGTGGGTGATATTGACAAGAACAGTCTCAATAGCTGGTGGGGTGAGAGTCTGATGGAGGAGATTAGAGAAAGAATTGGGGGGAAAGAGAAGTAAGGAATGTAAGGAAGTGCAGGCAGTAAGTACAGATAATTCTTTGTAAGAGTTTTGCTATGAAGCAGAGCAAAGAGTAGGATTTGGGGAACCCTCCTACACTGTTGGTGGGAATGTAAATTGGTGCAGCCACTATGGAGAACAGTATGGAGGTTCCTCAAAAAACTAAGAGAACAGTATGGAGAACAGTATGGAGGTTCCTCAAAAAACTAAAAATAGGGACTTCGCTGGAGGCCCAGTAGTTAAGACTCCCTGCTTCCACTGCAGGGCGCCCGGGTTCGATCCCTGGTCAGGGAACTAAGATCCCACATGCTGCAGGGCATGGCCAGAAAATAAAAAACAACCTAAAAATAGAGTTGCCATATGATCCAGCAATCCCACTTATGGGATTACATATCCAGACAAAACAATATAATTCAAAAAGACACATGCACCCCTCTGTTCATAGCAGCACTATTCACAATAGCCAGGACATGGAAACAACCTAAATGTCCATTGACAGATGAACGGATAAAGAAGATGTGGTACATATATACAATGGAATACTACTCAGCCATAGAAAGGAATGAAATAATGCCATTTGCATTTGTGTTGTGTTCTCTGTAAGATGTGGATACAATACCTACCTCATAGGGCTTCCATGAGATACAGTTGAAATAATGTATGTGATGTGTAGCACAGTGCTTTGCAAATTGTCCAATAAATAGTAGATATTAGTCTGAAGAAAGAAAATGGACTTAGAGATCATTATACTAAGTGAAGTAAGTCCGAGAAAGACAAATACCTTATCACTTATATGTGGAATCTAAAATAGGACATAAATGAACTTATCTATGAAACAGAAACAGACTCACAGACATAGAGAACAGATTTGTGGTTGCCAAGGGGGAGGGGAGAGGGGGAGGGAAGGATGGGGAGCTTGGGGTTAGCAGATGCAAACTATTATATATAGGGTGGATAAACAACAAGGTCCTACTGTATAGCACAGGGAACTATATTCGATATCCTGCGATAAACCACTATGGAAAAGAATATGGGGACTTCCCTGGTGGCGCAGTGGTTAAGAATCCACCTGCCAATGCAGGGGACGTGGGTTCAATCCTTGGTCCAGGAAGATCCCACATGCCCTGGAGCAACTAAGCCCGTGCGCCACAACTACCGAGCCCGCATGCCACAACTACTGAAGCCCACTCGCCTAGAGCCCGTGCTCCGCAACAAGAGAAGCCACTGCAATGAGAAGCCTGCACGCTGCAACGTAGAGTAGACCCTGCTCGCCGCAGCTAGAGAAAGCCCACGCGCAGCAACGAAGACCCAACCCAAACAAAAAAAAAAAAGAAAGAAAAAGAAAAGAATATGAAAAAGAATGTATATATAGGTATAACTGAATCACTTTGCTGTACAGCAGAAGTTAACACAACATTGTAAATCAACTATACTTCGATAAAATAAAATTTTTAAAGAAGAGTGGGATTTGGATGGCCAAGGAAGAGATTTTAAATATAGAACCTATTAGGGCATGCTTTGTGTGCTGAAGGGAATTATCTAGTAGAGAGGGAAACTTTAGGTTACAGGAGAGAGAAGGGAACTGAGGGGCAAAGTCCTAGCAATTCGTCCATTTTCAGGGACAAGTAGCGGCATAAGTGAAAACAGATGCAGGTGGGTGGATGGCAGTGGTGGTGGGCCGATGCAGTCTTTCTACACTGACGGCTTCTGTTCTCTCAGTTAAATGCAAGGGATTGACACCTGAGGTGGGGGAGGGGGGAAAGAGTGCAGGAGGTTTGTTTTGATCAGAAGGTATGAAACTGAAATTTTGGACTGGGGGGATCAAGTCGATTTAGGTAACACTGCAGGTAGTGCTAAGGTCCCGCTCAGATTTGTGAGTGTAAATTTAAAAGAGGCCACTCAGCCTGGTTGCCTGTTTTTAACAAGTTACATTCAGCTGCCTGGTTGCAGACACGGGGCAGGTGAAGAACCTGGTTTTGCCCGTTTGGGATTTGCCAGGCCAATACCACCAAAGAGGGGAGGGGTCGGGGTGTGGAGGGTGCATGCAAGGCACCAGAGACAGTGATGGGTCTTGGAGTCTCAGCCAGGCAAAAAAGAAAGGGGGAAGGGAGGTGAGTATTTGCTGGGGACTGAGTTTCAGTTTGGAGAGATAAGAAAGTTCTTATCTTACCTTATGGATGGTGATGATGGTTGCACACTGCATTGCACACTTAAAAATGGTTAAAACAGTAAATTTATGTTATGTATGTATATTTAACCATAATGAAAAAAGAAAAAGAAAAAAGAGAAGAAAGGGAGAAATAAGTGTGAGAGTGTGTGTGTGTGTGCGTGTGTGTAAAAGCAGTAGGGTGAATAGATTAAAGCTTCCCTGGAGCCAAAGGATTGTTGGGGTGGGGAAACGAGAGAAAAAAGGAGCTGGGAGGATAGAAGATGGGGCTTAGACAATGGGACACTCGAAATGGGCACGGTCAGCCTGGCTGGTAGTGATGACAGGCTGTAGGGTCTGACCATGGCAATGGGTGGCTGAGGTGGGGTGGAGGGAAAGATGGCTAGAAGTCAGGAGGGTAGCCAAGGGCCTGAAAGACAGGGGACTGGCTGGATTGTCTGTGCACGGTTCTCAATTCTGACCTTACGTTAGAATCTGCTAGCGGGGAGTTCCCTGATGGTCCAGTGGTTAACTCAGCACTTTCACTTCCGTGGCCCAGGCTCAATCCCTGGTCCCTAAGATCCTGCAAGCCTCACACAGAGCCACCAAAAGAAAAAAAAAAAAAAAAAAAGAATCTGCTAGGGGGCTGTAAAAAAAATAATGAATATTTATAAACATTTACAAATATGAATATTTAAAAATATTGAATCGTGGTTACCAGAGACTGAGGGGAGGGGGAGGGGAGAGTTTCCATTTGGGAAGATGAAAAATGTTCTGGAGATGGTTGCACCATGACGTGAATGTACTTAATGCCACTGAACTGTACACTTTTAACAATTTATTTATTTATTTATTTGGCTGCGCCGGGTCTTAGTTGCAGCACAAGGGATCTTCATTGCTGAATGCGGGATCTTTAGTTGCGGAATTCGGGATCTAGTTCCCCGACCAGGGATGCAACCCAGGCCCCCTGCACTGGGAGTGAGGAGTCTTACCCACTGGACCACCAGGGAAGTCCTAAAAAATACTATCTTGATACCTGTCCCCAACCCAGATAAATTAAAATCTCTGGCGTTGGGACTTCCCTGGTGGTGCAGTAGTTAAGAATCTGCCTGCCGATGCAGGCACACGGGTTCGAGCCCTGGTCGGGTAAAGATCCCACATGCCGCGGAGCAACTAAGCCCGTGCACCACAACTATTGAGCCTGCCCTCTAGAGCCCGTGAGCCACAACTACTGAGCCCGCACACCACAACTACTGAGCCTGCGTGCCTTAAAATCTCTGGCGTTGGGACTTCCCTGGTGGTGCAGTAGTTAAGAATCTGCCTGCCGATGCAGGCACACGGGTTCGAGCCCTGGTCGGGTAAAGATCCCACATGCCGCGGAGCAACTAAGCCCGTGCACCACAACTATTGAGCCTGCCCTCTAGAGCCCGTGAGCCACAACTACTGAGCCCGCACACCACAACTACTGAGCCGCCGTGCCGCAACTACTGAAGCCCATGCGCCTAGAGCCCGTGCTCCGCAACAAGAGAAGCCATCGCAAGGAGAAGCCCGTGCACCGCAACGAAGAGTAGCCCCCACTCGCCACAACTAGAGAAAGCCTGCGGGCAGCAACAAAGACCCAACGCAGCCCCAAAAAATTAATTAATTAATTAATTACCTTAAATCTTTAAAAAAGAAAAGAAAAGAAAATCTCTGGGGTTTGGGCTCTAGACATGAGTATTTTAATAGGCTGTGGAATTGCTGAATTAGCATGTTTTCTTTCACTCATTCATTCCACAAATACATTGAATGAGCATTATGAGGTTGGCCATGGGGGTGCTTTGGTGACTTTAAAAGGACAAGGTTCCTGCTCTCATGGAGCTTATAATCCGTGGGGAAAGGTAGACAACAAATCAGTCAACAAATAAATATGTAACAACAATTTCAGAAGCGTGTTTCAACCATCTAAGTGAGTTTGGACTAGGATGATGTGTAGGAGATGGACGGAAGGGCTGTGGGATGGGCAGACCTGAGACCTTCACTGCAGGGAGAAGCCTCAGGCTGCAGCAACGGATTGTGGAGACACGTGGTTGCATCTTGCCGATGGGTTGAAAGTGAGAGGTGAGTGAGAGCGAGGAATGAAGGATGACACCCCAGTTTCCAGCTTGAGGTTGGGAGGACTGACCCAGGAGACACAGCGTATAAATAAACACAGGATTTAAGGCGAGAGAGGCAGTTCCAGTGCTAGCCTTTCTGTCACTGTAATCTCTGTTATGTGGTATCACCTGTTTGTGACTTAATTTCCTTACCAGGGAAAAAAATGGGTAAAATAATACATCTCCAAACAGAGTTGTCGTGAAAATAGCAAATAAGCAAAATAAGATAATGCATCGTAAACGTGTTGCAAAATGTTTGAGTCATAACCTTTTAGACGCACATCTCAGTTTTCCCCGTGTTCATTTTAACTATCCCACATGGATCCATTTCCCATAGTTATTAAAAATGCGTCAGCAGCGAAGACCCAACGCAGCCAAAAATAAATAAAATAAATACATTTTCAAAATAAATAAATAATTGATTAAAACAAAAACGCATCAGGCCGTATCTTTTAGCTGCTGGCTCCTGGGTAGACACACCTATACTACCAACCATCCAACGATCTCAAAACAGTTTGTAGATTATCACCATTATTTTTCCTATAAAGTCTTAAGGCCTCTCTAGAGAGAAAACGCTCACTGCCACCCTGTGACCAGGCAGCCTGCAGCCCTGGCAGGTGGACAAGCGTCTCATTCCAATGCAGGGTGATCACTGCCACGGTCGGAAGGTTGGGAACATTCAAACATTCAGGGCCTTTGTGTTTCACATGAAAGCATACTTCATGGTTTTGATTAGCAAGTGGGATGACTTCTACTTGCTTATGTTGCCAGCACTACCTGTCATCACCTCCACGGGGCAATTAGTGAGGAAAAGAAGGAAGAGGCTTCTGTTGTCGCAAGGAGTCCAATCTTTTTAGGGGGATTCTTCCATAGGCTGGAAAATCGGGCAACTCCTGTGGTCATCACTAGAGGTCACTCTAGGGAAGCGCTACCTTGAGGTTGCAGAACTCACTGCAAAAGAATGCTGGCGTTTGGCTCCAAAAATGGATTCGACCTCGCTGCTGTCGGGACTCGTTGTTTTCGAGCGCCAGGAAGTCCCAGCGATGAAACATGGAGGAAATATCCAGTTGCACCCTACGCAATGGAAACCCCAATTCCCTGGAATCAGAACACAAATCAGGAAGAAACAAGACTACCCTCCCCTCTCACTCTCCTTAACCCCTAAACCTTTAACCGCACGTTTCAATTCTTTGTGGTTACCGGCGAACAGAAGTCATATTTCCCCATTTACTGAATAAACCACAAAGCTGCATTTTCCCTGCCTTCTCGTGTGAAATATCTTTCGTCTCTGCTGGTCTGTTCTTTTGGTTTTCTGGTTTTGGGTTTTTTTAAATTCTTTTGGTTTTATGACCCAAGGGCAGAGCGTTATGGAATTTATTCTCTCTTTCTCAAACTTTTTCAGATTTTGATAGCTTAGCGGCCAGGTTTCTGGTGTCCTCCCTTCTGGCAAGGACCCTCAGTGTCTGAACATTTTGTCTTAGGAGCCTCAATGAAATAATGCATGGCGTGTGTTTAAGTCAGAGCCTGGCCCTCAGTAAACTCTTAAGAAATGTTCACTGTTGTTATTATTACTGTTATTATGGCGTCTGGACTCTGACACTAAGATAACCGTCAGGCCTGAGAGAAACAAGACTGGTTTCAGGGATTCAATGGAATCTCAAGGCCCCTCCCAAGGTGGCCTGACAACTTAAACCAGATTGTCACCGGGAAAAAGCCTCCCTGGGCAGTTTGGCTGCAGACGCAATTTACTGCCTGTGTTTTATATGACCATATAGCTGAGGGTTTAATCGGCAACTAGCAGAACGTCAACTCCATCACTCCTTTAACCCTTCTTGTTAATAGCAATACAATTAGGAAGAGAACGAACTTGTCCTGACTTCCAACTGTGTTTCAGGACACTTAGGAGGATCACTTGGTACAAGTGATCTCATCTAACTAAGCTTCAGGGTCCTCAGCCATAATAACAGTAGGGTGTTGTGAGAAATAGTAATGTACATTTATCCGCTTTCTTAAGGTTCATTTTATTTGAAAATAGGATAGGATTGCTTGTAAATCAATTCTAATGCTTTTTGCTTTGCCAATTCTGCCTCATCCCCCCACCCCACCCCACTTCTTGTACTTCTTTTTTGTCCAGCTGAGTGTTTTATGAGACTTTACCTAGTCACCAAATCCCTGGAAGTTTACTAAGGCAATCTCTGTTCTTCTGCTCTGAGCTCCAAAATAATAAAGCAACTTGTTTCACAGTGTTGCCGGCAGACTTTCTGGGTCTAGGAATCAACTCCGTCCCTCAGTCTTTGGCTCAACTCAAGAAATCAAACCTCCACCCTCTCCCAAATTAACGTGAATGTTTGGGCTTTAGGAAAATTAACACTCTACAAGCATCATTATGGGTTCAGATCAATATAAATACCAGAACTGCCTACAGACCAGAAGGGAGTGTCATTTATTCACTCACTCTGATATTTAGGAATGTCAGATGGGGAAAATCTGCTTTACATAGCTGAGCTTATACACACGCAGACTGAAGACGAACCAGGCAAGCAGCTCCAAAGGCTTGGAGGATGCAGGGGAAGCGAAAAATGGAGTAAAAGATGCTATGTCAGGGGTCTTTCCTGATATTCTGAACAGAGAAAGTTCTGGCCTGGTTTGGAGGCCAAGAAAGGAGAGCATACAGTCACAGCAGTAACTGAGAGGTTAGAAATTGAATGTAAATGGAAGATGAAAGAATCTGGATGGACTTTCATTTAGTATTAAAGGGACAAAGGCTAATGAATGTCTTCAAGTACATGGAAGATGATCACTGCCATTTTCCTTAATGACTGGATACCACACAAATTTCAGCTTAGTGAATTCAGGTTAGATCCAAGTGGGAACTTTTTGATGTAGACTTAAGTACCGGAATGTGTTACCGAGGTCGCAGAATCTCGTTCAGTTGGGTGATTCAATACCCATTTGCTTGACAGAAGATTGGAGACATATATGTACCTTGATTCCATATATACGCACAGATACCCTGTTAACAAATAACCCTGTTTATCCACTAAACAGGTGCATTTTGGGACTTGAGCAGGTTTAAATTTCCCCAGTGGATCCTGGATAAATATAAGATCTGTCCATTTTACAGAATAGAAACTGGACTCCAGCAGGCCAGGGGGAGAATGCAAGAAAGGATCCTTGGTTTCTAATCATTGTCTCCTCTAACCTGTCCTCTGGCCCCTCCAGCAGCTGAAGGCAAAGCTATGTGACCCCGAGGATCCCTGTCCGAGAGGAGAGCAGAGGACCTAAGCCCAAGGGGAATGTCGACAATGCGGGCTTGGCACATGGGGAATGTCGGGAATGAATCCGCAGTCCAGAGTTCAGATCTCACAGTGTGGCTTTGCCCTGCCCTGACATCCTCCACCAAACATGAGGGGCTCTGCTTCGGGAGCTGTGGATCCTGCTTCTGAATCATATTGCTTTTCTGAGCCCATGTGTCTTATTATAGCTAGAAAGACTTCACCCAGTCTGGCTCAGGCTGCAGAGAACTAAATATGCTTTCAAAATACTCCCTCCACTTGGGGTCCAACACGACACACAGACAGCTGTCTTTATTATATCAAAGTCTTCTGCCATTCAAAACTCATTTCCCTCCAAAGTAATTTTTTTTAAATTGAAGTATAGTTGATTTACAATGTTGTGTTAGTTTCAGGTATAGAGCAAAGTGATTCAGATATATAGAGAGATACACACACACACACATACATATATATATTCTTTTTCAGCTTCTTTTCCATTGTACGTTATTACAAGATCTTGAATTTAGTTCCCTGTGCTATACAGTAGGTCCTTGTTGGTTACCTATTTTAGATACAGTAGTGTACATCTGTTAATTCCAAACTCCTAATTTATCCAAACACACACCCCTTCCCCCCTTTGGTAACCATAAGGTTGTTTTCTATGTCTGTGAGTTTATTTCAAAGTAATTTTTTCAATACTGAAAATTTCTGGGAGGATTCTCAGGAAACTGGTATATTAGTTGCCTAGGGAAGGGGAACTGGGAGGTAAGGGGTAGGAGGGAGACCTATTTTTCATCCCTCTTTGTTTCTTTTGCATTATTTATGTGCACAGATTACCTATTCCAAAATAAATACAGTGATTTTTTTTAAACATAAGATTTGTAAAAATCTGTGTGGAATTTCACTTAGCTCCTTTTCTTCCAAATCACGTTTTTCCCCCTGTCTTACTCACCTCCCCCTTTCACTAACAATCACAAGGACCACATCTACCTTTGACAGAACACTCATTATGTCCTAGGCACCGGGCTCAGCATCTTCTCTTCATGATCTCATTATCTCACTTAACAAGCTAGGGAATTCCTTGGCGGTCCAGTGGTTAGGACTCTGCACTCTCACTGCTGGGGGCCCGGGTTCAATCCTTGGTCGGGGAACTAAGATCCCACAAGCTGTGTAGTGCTGCCAAAATCAACAACAACAGCAAAACCCCCCAAAATCCCACAAGCCAATGAGAAGGTTCTCTTGTTACCCAAATTCTACAGATAAGGAAACTGAGGCTTCAAGAGAGGTCCCACTTTGAGAGAGCCAGTAAGTATCAGATCTGAAATTCAAACTTGAGTTTATCTGACTGGGCCCCACTTGTAACCCTCACAGCCTGCTGCCTCAGTAACTGTAAGAACACTGATGTGTCAACTGTATCAAACATATTAGGAACTTCCTCACAAATTCCTTTGTCAACCAAACCCTTAAAAGTCACAGAAGTGATGCAACATATTTAATGCACATTCTTTGCACGAGAGCAAAGCTGGGTTCTCAGTACATGTGCCTTTTTATGTTGGAGGCACTGATTATTCTGCAGAATGACTGACTCTCTGGCTTATCAAAGTATGAAGCCTCTAATCCCCCAGGACCAAATCCTGAGCCAGGACCCTCTCAGTGGGACACATCTTAGGCAGCATTCGAATGGAAAAGGGGACACTTTGGGTTTGACTTAGAAGACACCACCAGTACATGCACCAGCCCTATTTCTGGCTAAAGGGGCAAAGCTCTCGGGCTCAGAGCAAAGCTGTGAGAATCTTAGAGGCCCCGGGAAAGGACAAGTCCCCGCATTACTGGTAGTTTCTATGGACACAAGAAGAAAGGTCAGGATTGTAATGAAAAATAACTAAGCATCCAGCAATTCGAGACGAGGCCGCAGAAGACCAGGTGCACTAACAGCTGATAACATATCACACACTCTCACGGAGCCCCTGTCACCCAAAGATAGAAAAGTTTCATAAACATCCATCAATTATTCCAAGTTTTTGTGTTGAAATCAAGGCAGGGATCTGTTCATCACCCTTAAATAAACCTGCCTTTATTCATGCAGCTTATTCACATCTTCAGGGGGAGGATTTACAAAATACTTTATATACTTTGCAGTCTGGTGGTTAGGATTCCTCACTTCCACTGCAGGGGGCACGGGTTCCATCCCTGGTTGGGGAACTAAGATCCTGCACAGAAAAGCACCTTCACATGCATTATGTCATCTAATCACGATCTTCACATATATTATCTCATTTGATCAAGCAAGGGTCCTCGTCTTCCTCTAGTCCTGGTCAGGTTCTGTCCAAGGTCGAGTATTTTGGGACATACACTTGATTTTAAATAATGAGGGTCACAGTGATTCAGTTTTAGCACCAGCGCAAAAAGAGATTCTCCTACCTTCCTTCTCAACGTTTGCATTCATGATGCTCTTGAAATTAACCACTTGCAAGGGAGAGCAACCACCAGAGTGAACCACGTGGCCAGGAAGCACAGGGGATGGAGACAGCCTGAGCCCCGAGACCCTCTTCTTTCCCAGCGCTCACCCATCTCTGCCCGGCAAATCCCAGCACGATGCCATCCTCCAGATTATGCAGGACTGACTGCCTTCATTCCAATGATGTGACCCTGGGAATCTGACTCCCAATTAATAATTGACTTCTAGAAAAACATCAGAGCTAAAGATGTGCTGTGGCTGACGGAATCTTTCCATGAGAAAGGGGACCTTCTCTTGGAGCAGTGTTTGAAATTTTTAAAAAAAAATTTTCACTATTTCCCCCAAAAGGGAAAAAGTAAATGAAATTCTCCTTCATGATGGAAATTAAATACTAAGAAATAAGATTGTGTTGGGTAGAGTTAAGTTTTGGAAAACCACAAACTCTTACAAAATCTCATTTTTTTCATCTTCCAAGAACCAATTTTTTTTTAACATCTTTATTGGAGTATAATTGCTTTACAATGGTGTGTTAGTTTCTGCTGTATAACCAAGTGAATCAGATATAAGTATACAAATATCCCCATATCCCCTCCCTCTTGAGTCTCCCTCCCACCCTCTCTATCCCACCCTTCTAGGCGGTCACAGAGCACCGAGCTGATCTCCCTGTGCCGTGCAGCTGCTTCCCACTAGCTATCTAGTTTACATTTGGTAGCGTATATATGTCAATGCTACTCTCTCACTTCCTCCCAGCTTACCCTTCCCCCTCCCCGTGTCCTCAAGTCCATTCTCTACATCTGCATCTTTATTCCTGTCCTGCCCCTAGGTTCTTCAGAACCTTGTAATAGCCAGGACATGGAAGCAACCTAAGTGTCCATCGACAGATGAATGGATAAAGAAGATGTGGTACATATATACAATGGAATATTACTCAGTCATAAAAGGAAACGAAATTGAGTTATTTGTAGTGAGGTGGATGGATGTAGAGTCTGTCATACAGAGTGAAGTAAGTCAGAAAGAGAAAAACAAATACCATATGCTAACACATACATATGGAATCTAAAAAAAAAAAAAAAAGAACAGATTATTTTTTTCCCCTCTAGGGGCAATACCGCTTCCACTGAGAATGCATTTCATAGAGGAAATTCACATGTTTACCATTTAGGAACATAATTTTTCTCCCCAGCTGGCCTCTTAAACATCATTCTTAACTTGGGAATTATGAGTTATATCCAGCAACTAATATTACAATGCTGAATATAAAAATATAAAAATGTGTATCTTTTCTTATTTAAAGTTTTTTCCCTTTTTTTCCCATCAGGTAAATTTGGTCTTCATCACTTTTCAGTTTTTAAATCTGTGGACTGCACATCGATAGCTTGAGCCGAATTGCTCCTCTGCGACCCTGGAATCGCCTGTCCGTTTATCGAGGATAAAGACAAAAAAAACCCAGGTACATACTGTACCTTTAAGTTAAGCTGGGATTTTCCCTTCTAGTCTAGAAGCTGGAAGGGCACGCTCCAATCGGCTGGGATCCGCGGCGCGTGCGGGTGCACGCAGCAGGCATCTGCTCCTGCACCTCGTGCCCCTTCCCCTCGCGAGCTCGGCTTAAGCTCTCCGGCTGTGGGAAGGGTGTGATGAATGACAAGCTTAGGGCTTGTTTTCAGCTTCATCCCACAGCCCATTTATTATGCGATCCTGAGCAAAACCACTTAGCCCGGTTGTCCTACATTTCTGCCTTCTAGGCTATGTATACGATAAGATGTTACTGACTCTGCAGGCCATTTCACAGGGATGTCCTAGGTCATCAGTAAAAAGCTCTGTGAGGACCCAAAGGAAAGGTGGTGAGTGAGTTCAAGGGTTTATGATGAGAACTGCAAACAGACCTGAACTTCAGTCCAAGAAAGACATTCAGGGAATACTAAAGTTCGTTTGGTTCTGAACAGCACGCTCACCACACCCATGATAAAATCAAAACAAAACCAAGGCAACAACCTGTGTTTGTTGGCCTTTACACCCCAGATGAACTGCTCAGCCATGGGGCTGTCTTCTCCTGAGCCCCGGAGTGCCTCCCTAGGAAGGGCACCTGTGTTTATGAGCTGACATTGATCGCTCAGTCCTCACTGTGCCAGTAAGCCCCCGAGGCTGGCCCCCTCAGGTGGGCAAGGTGGCAGTCACAGCTGAAGCATGTGACACCGCCAACCTGGCAAGGGATTATCCAGAGCTCAGCAGACACATGAAGGGGAAGTCCCAGGTGTTGCCCTCAGGCAAATCCATCCTGCCCCTTCTTTAAGGCTGGTGGGTCTTGTGGATTGCATAGCTAACTTCCTTTCATCTATGCATCCTGATCCCAGAAGCTGGAACAAGCTCCCTGGGGAGAAAGACCCATCACTGTGAGTGGACGCAGCCTCGCTCCTAAGGGGCTGAAAGGTGGTCTGAGCCTGAGCTGAAGGGCTGGGAAAGACCTCAGCTGAACTTGATCCCTAAAATGACCAATTTTTTTTGGAACAGGAATATTCTATTTCCAGGTATTGACAGCACCTCCAGACACTAACCTGTCACCTCCCAAGTTTCTGCCTTTGATCAGAAAGAGCCATGGATGAGAAGATGGCAGGTGAATGGATACAAACCCATTTCTCCCCTTAGAAAAGGAAGTGGGGAAGGACCTTACGTAGGAATCTGCAACTGGCAATAGTTTTTCCTCTGGGGGAATTTTGTCATTCTCAGGCCAACCCCTCACCGCTTGGGTTTTAGGTTACCCAGAAGTGATCAGGCCCTAGGGTGTGGCAGGTGTCAGTTGTGCTAAGACCCTCAAGACTGATAGAGTTTAAGCCAAACTGACCATTTGGTTCAAGGTATTCATTTGCTACAGGAGGCTGTACTGCAAAGCATTTAAGAGCCTGGTCTCTGTATCCACATGACCCAGCAATTTCACTCCTAGGTGTCTATCTACTCAAGAAATGAAAACACACATCCACACAAAAATGAACACACATGTTCACAGCAACATTATTCATAATAGCCAAAGAGTGGAAATAACTCAAATGGCCACCAACTGATGAATGGATAAACAAAATGTGGTCTATCCATACTAGAATATTACTCAGTAATTAAAAGGAATAGAGGGACTTCCCTGGTGGCGCAGTGGTTAAGTCTCCATGCTCCCCGCGCAGGGGGCCCGGGTTTGATCCCTCCATACTAGAATATTACTCAGTAATTAAAAGGAATAGAGGGACTTCCCTGGTGGCGCAGTGGTTAAGTCTCCATGCTCCCCGCGCAGGGGGCCCGGGTTTGATCCCTGGCCAGGGGACTAGATCCCACATGCATGCCGCAACTAAGAGTTCACATGCCACAACTAAGGAGCCCGCATACCGCAACTAAGACCCGGCACAAACAAATAAATAAATAAATATTAAAAAAGAAAAAAAAGAATGGAGTGCCGATACACATCACAACATGGATGAACCTTGAAAACATTGTGCTGCGTGAAATAAGCCAGTCACAAAAGATCACAGGTTATGTGATTCCATTTATATGAAATGTCCAGAATAGACAAATCCATAAAGACAGAAAGTAGATTAGGGGTTACCTACGACTGGGGGAGGAGGTTAGGGACAAATGGAATTGAGTGCTAGGGCGTAACAGCGTTCCTTTTTTTCTTTTTTATAAGTTTTAGAAAAATTTATTTATTTTATTTATTTATTTTTGGCTGCGTTGGTTCTTCGTTGCTGTGTGCAGGCTCTCTCTAGTTGCGGCGAGTGGGGGCCACTCCTCATTGTGGTGCGTGGGCTTCTCACTGCAGTGGCCTCTCTTGTTGCGGAGCACAGGCTCTAGGCACGCAGGTTTCAGTAGTTGTGGCATGCGGGCTCAGTAGCTGTGGTTCGCAGGCTCTAGAGCACAGGCTCAGCAGTTGTGGCACGTGGGCTTAGTTGCTCTGCAGCATGTGGGATCTTCCCGGACCAGGGCTTGAACCCGTGTCCCCTGCATTGGCAGGCAGATTCTTAACCACTGAGCCACCAGGGAAGCCCCAGGGTTTCTTTCTGAGGTGCTGAAAATGTTCTCTAATTGGTGTGGTGATGGTTGCACAACTCTGTGAATATACTAAAAGCCATTGAACGATACCCTTTAAATGGTTGAATTGCATGACATATAAATTACATCTCAATAAAGCTGTTTGAAAAACAAAAAAACAAAAAACTTGGCCTCTGGAGACAGACTGCCTGGCTAGAATCCTGCTCTATCACTTATTAGCTAGGTGATCTGATGGTAAGCTACTTGGACCCTCTGGGCCTCACTTTTCTCACCTCTGAAATGGGAATGATAGTATTTCTATCCTCATAGGGTTATTATGAGTTATGTAGAGAACTTCAAACAATGCATAGTACATAGTAAACCCTACACAAGGGTTAACTATTACTAATATTATTATTAGTCACATGTGTCTCCCTGGACATCCCCTAGCTGGTTCTGAGACTCAAGAAGCTGTCAGAAGGATGCTTAGAAAGCATGAAGTCAGAAGCAGGTGGATATTCTTGTGGATACTTCATCAGACCTTGGAAAGCCCTTCATTCACTCATTTCTCAAAGTCATGACTATGTGCCAGGCACTGTTCTAAGTGCTGGGAAGGCAGTGAAGACCAAAATAGATTCAATTTCTTGTTCAGATGAGGCATGTATCCTAGTGGAGGAGACTGACAATGAACAAATAAACAAGAAAATATAGCAGATAGAGATCAGTACTCTAAAAAAAAATTTAAAAGCTAGTGGGATAGTGACTGGGGGCATGTTAAATTGGGGGTCAGGGGAGTCCCCTCAGAGAAAGGGACATTCTGATTATGAAAACCTCTTGGGGGACTTCCCTGGTGGCGCAGTGGTTAAGAATCCGCCTGCCAATGCAGGGGACACGGGTTCGAGCCCTGGTCCAGGAAGATCCCACGTGCCGCGGAGCAACTAAGCCAGTGCGCCACAACTACTGAGCCTGCACTCTGGAGCCCATGAGCCACAACTACTGAGCCCACGTGCCATGACTACTGAAGTCTGTGCGCCTAGAGCCTGTGCTCCGCAACAAGAGAAGCCACCACAATGAGAAGCCCACGCACCACAACAAAGAGTGGCCCCCACTCGCTGCAACTAGAGAAAAGCCTGCGTGCAGCAATGAAGACCCAATGTAGCCAAAAGTAAATATAAATAAATACATTTATAAAAGAAAACCTCTTGGGGAAGGGCATTCTGGACACAGCAAGTGCAAAGGTCCTGAAGCAGGAACATACCAGGTGTGTTGGAGAAAAAGAAAGAAGGCCAGTGTGGCTGGAGCATGCTGAGCAGCAAGGTGGCAGTGGTAGGAAATAAGATTGGAAATATAAGTAGGGATCAGATTATGTAAGGTCTTGTAGGACATGTGTGACAGCCAGCCTCCAAGGTGGTCCCTGGTGATCCCTGCATCTTGGTATTAACTTCCTGTGTGGTCCCCCTCCACATTGAGGGGGGCTATCTTGTGTAACCTGTAGGCTATTGTAGAAATGATGGAGCATGACTTCCAAGGAGAGGTCACAAAAGACATTGGAGCTTCTGCCTTGTTCTGCCTTGGATCATTTGCTCTGGGGAGAAGCCAGCAGCCATGTCCTGAGGCCACTCATACAGCCCTATGGAGGGTCCATGTGATGAGGAACTGAGGTCTCCTGCCAACAACCAGCATTAACTTACCAGACACATGAGTCAGGCACCTTGGGTCTTGTAGCCCCAGTCAAGCCTTCAGATGACTGGCCAGCATCTTGACTGCAACATCATGAGAGACCCCAGAGTCAGAATCACGCAGCCAAGCTTCTCCCATATTGCCAACTCATAGAAACTGTCTGAGATAATAGATGCTTATTGTTTTTAAAATACCAAATTTGAGGACAATTCGTTACACAGCAATAGATCACTAATACATCATAGTAAGCACATGAGATTTTAGTCTAAGTATGATGGAAAGCCATTCAAGGAGTTCAAGCAAGGGAGCAACACGTTGTGACTTATGTTGTAAAAAGATCCCTCTAGGGATTTCCCTCTTGGCCCGGTGGTTAAGACTCTGCACTCCCAATGCAGGGGGTCTGGGTTCGATCCCTGGTCAGGGAACTAGATCCCTCATGCATGCTGCAACTAAGAAGTCCGCATGCCACAACTAAAGAGCCCTCATGCCACAACGAAAATCCCGCGTGCCACAGCTAAGACCCAGCACAGCCTAAATAAATAAATATTAAAAAAAAAAAAAGATCCCTCTAGCCACTGTGCAGAGACTGGATTGGTGGGGGCAGCTGGAGAAGAAGCAGGGTCCTATCAATAATTAGGAGCTGTTGCAGTAGTACAGCAGGTGTTGATAGCGGCCTGAACCAGGGTGGTAGAGTTGGAAGTGAGAAGTAGACGGATTAGGGTTATAGTTTGGAGTTAGAGCCCATAAAGCTTGCTGATAATCAAATACAGAAAGCAAGGAAAGGGAAGGAATCAAAGGTGATAGGTTTTGGCTGGAGCAGCTGGGTATTTGCTAGCGCCACTTACTGTGCGGTGGTGGTGGTGGGGACTGGAAGAAGGAAGTTGGTATAGGAAAGAGGCTATGAACTTGACTTTGGAGGCTTTATTATTATTATTTCCATAAATTTATTTATTTATTTGTTTATTTCTGGCTGCGTTGGGTCTGCGTTGCTACCCGCGGGCTTCTTTAGTTGCGGCAAGAGGGGGCTACTCTTCGTTGCGGTGCCCGGGCTTCTCATTGCGGGCTTCTTTAGTTGCGGCAAGAGGGGGCTACTCTTCGTTGCGGTGCCCGGGCTTCTCATTGCGGTGGCTTCTCTTGTTGCAGAGCATGGGCTCTAGGCGTGCGGGCTTCAGTAGTTGTGGCTCGCGGGCTCCAGAGCGCAGGCTCAGTAGTTGTAGCGCACGGGCTTGGTTGCTCCGCAACGTGTGGGATCTTCCTGAACCAGGGCTCGAACCCGTGTCCCCTGCATTGGCAGGCGGATTCTTAACCACTGCACCACCAGGGAAGTCCCTGGATGCTTTAAACTTGAGATGCCTATTAGACATCCAAGTGAAGGTGTCAAGTCAGTGAATCTGGGATTAAGAGTAGAGACTAAGACTGATGTAAGTGTGGGACTCATCGGCATGTACATGGTATTTAGGACCATAAGACAGAATTTGGCCACCTAGAGAGATACTCTAGCAGAGAAGAGAGGAGGCCCTCCCCACTCCAATATCTGGAGGCTGATCAGAGGAGGAGTTGGTAAGGGGGATTGAGAAGGAGTAACAAGTGAGGCGGGAGGTAAACCAGAGTGACCCAGAAGCCAGCAGAAAAATGTATTCTTCCGAGAGAGAGGAGAGGGCCAGGAGTAGCTGTTTATGTTCCAGGAAGCATGTCTGTTATCCTCTGCAGTCCTGACTGCTCACTAACAAAGAGCACTCTTCTGCAGGATGTTTTACTGTTTCTTTAATAGGCTCCACCCTGTTTGACTAATATGGCCCCCTCTGTAGGTAAGCCAATGTTCTCTTGGACTGGGTGGAAGCTGGCTGCCTTCTCCTGTGAGCATACCTACCAGAGTAGAGGACCCCTGTGACAGAGATGTAAATGTAGTTCAGATATCAGCAGGGGGCTTCCTTGGTCCTTTTAGATCTAGACAACATTAACTTGAACCCCATTCGAAAGAATTCTCTGCAGGGTCTTATGTTCTCATGACCTTTTCCGGTTCCCAGCTGAACTGGTTTACTTCAGGGATTCTCCCACAATTCCACTGGTGTACTTCCTGTTACCCATACACGTGTGCCTTAATTTTCACTAAACCACACACTCACACAGGCATCTGTATGAGTAGATCTCTCTGTTGACAGACTGGGGAGATGCAGGGGTTTACACTGTACAAACACAAGCAACTTTATTTAATTTAATTAATTTATTTATTGGCCTCACCATGCAGCTTGCAGGATCTTAGTTCCCTGAGCAGGGATTGAACCGGGCCCTCGGCAGTGAGAGCGCAGAGTCCTAACCACTGGACCGCCAGGAAAGTCCCGAAACACAAGCAACTTTAAATCCATACCAGGGTATGTTTTTTTCCCAAAAGCCCTCTGCCGTTTCCACAATTCGGGCTCCAACCTCCCTTCACATTGTTCAGCCTTCCTCTCTGCTCTTTCCTTTCTTTCTCATCCAGCTCCAATTTTGGTGTTCACTTTTTTCATGCAGAGCATTTAGGCTCATTCTCTCATTGTCTGGCCTTGCTGACCTAGGTCTTTCGGGTCTCTTCGTTCCTTAAAATATTTATCAAGTATTTTCCTAAACAAAGACAGTTTCCTTCCTTTTCAGGACTTTTGGTGTCACTGTAAGGACATGAATGTACATGTAAACAGTCACTCTGATAATCTGTGAGGAATTATAAAGCAGTAAGGTGCTGTCCATGCTCTCAGAGAGCTTAAAAGTTAGTTAATGACATGATATTTACACCTAAAGTGCTAAGAAGCAGTGCAAAAAGGAGTCTAGAATGCCAGAGAAGCCTGGAGTTGGTGTTTGGGAAGTAAAGTGCTGGTGATGGTGCCTGGGGTTGGGGTGGGGGGTAAGGATGGTGGCTGCCCTGTCACCTGACATCTGGACCACCTCCGATGGCTTCCTGTCTCCACTGGCTCCTCTTTCGAGTTCATCTTCTACAGATTCATCTTTCTTCCTCCCAAACCTGACCGTCTCATTTCCCTATTTAAAAGCTTGAGGGGAGGGAGCATTCTCCTTTTGCTTCAGGTAATTATAACTTTCATGGATCCTCAGAAAACGGACCCAACCTCCTCTAACAGGATTTTCTGCTGCAGCCCCTCCATGGAACGCACCAGACTCTCTGACCACAACAGGCAGAGTAGATCTGTCTCAATTCCCACCAATAAGCAGTGAAATATGGCTTTCACTCTGGAAGATTTAAATGGCTGCTTTGTGGCACACAGAAGACCTGGATGTCAGTGAACTGCTGTTATTTCTGGAAAGCAAACAACATAAGGCCTCTCCTATGTGGAAACCCAAAGATCAGTAAGATGATACAATGATGGTTTTTCACCTAAGGCTACATGGGATTTCTCAGCCTTGGTACCACTGACGTTTTGGACCAGATAACTCTTTGTTTTAGGGGCTGTCCTGTGCCTTGTGGCTGGTTTAGCAACATTTCTGGCCTCTACACGTTAGATGCCAATAGCAGTCCCCAACTGTGACAACCAAAAACGCTCCAGGCATTGCTAAATGACCCTGGGGGTCACATGCAGTTGAGGAGATTGTTTTATATATATATACTTATACATATGCATATTATATATACATATACCTCTATCTATATTGGTATATTTGTATTTAAAGATATAGATATGTATATATCTATAATGTGTCTTTATCTATAGATACATATGTATCTATATATGTATATATCTATAATGTGTCTTTATCTATAGATACATATATATCTATATATGTATATATCTATAATGTATCTTTATCTATAGATACACATATATATATTAAATTATACCTCAATAAGAATATACACATATATATGTATTTCTTACTGAGGTATAATTTAGATACACTAGAACATACAGATTTTAAGTGTATAGTTTGATGAGTTTTGATAGATAAACCCATGTAACTCTGTACTCTAATCCAGATATAGAACATTTGCTCCATCCCCCCAAATTTCCCTCATGCCCCTTTGAAGTCGGTCCTCATCCACACCCCCAACCCTGTCCTAGATGTTCATATAAATGGAATTGTATGGTATGTAACCTTCTCTGTCTGACTTCTTGCCTTCACTATAATGTCTGTGAAATTCATTTATATTGTGTATCAGTGGTTTGTTTATTTTACTGCTGCAGGGTGTTCCCTTTTGTGAACATAGCACCATTGTTTATCCATTCTCCTGCTGATGGACATTTGAGTAGTCTCCCATTTGGAGCTACAGTAAGTCCCCTGCATACAAACCTTCAAGTTGTATGCAACTTTCAAAGATGCGAACATGCCCCCGTATGCCAGCTGTTGTACTGTACTACTGTACTTTTCAAGGTACTCTACTGTAAGATTAAAAATGTTTTATTTTTTTGTGTTTGTTTTTTATGCATTATGTGTGTGAAAAGAGTTATAAACCTATTACAGTGCAGTACTATATAGCCGATTGCGTCAGTTGGGTACCTAAGCTAGCTTTGTTGGACTTATGAAGAAATTGGATTTACGAATGCACTCTCGGAACGGAACTTGTTCGTATGTAGGGGATTTACTGTATTATGAACCAAGCGTTTGTGTGGATATTCACCGTCATCCGGAGATTTAAGTCTCGAGAAGGGAATGCAGCCAGATGCCCATATCGTGTTGTAAAGTTGTGTCCCTGTTTCAGGGTTGCTCTTCAGGACAAACAAGTGTCAGAATTGCCTCATTCTCAGTATTTACAACAAAGTTTCCGCAGAGGATCTCTCGAGTGAGTCAAAGGGCTCAAGAGAAGGTCCTTGTTGGTGAGACGTCACTACGGCTTTCTGCAGATATTAGAGGAGCAGCTTCTCCTAAAAATATCACTCACAGCTTAAAGGCAAAAGGCTCTTGGCAGCTGAGGGAGGAACAAAGGAGCTGCCCACTCAAGAATCAACATCCCAGATGATTTCACCTGGCCTCACATCCCAGTTATCCTCAGGCATGACCCCAAATACCAGTCTGGGCCATTTCCTCCACTGCTACTTCTCTCCAAACCTTCCTCCTGTGTGATCTGAAGCCCTTGTTTCTTTGAGAAGAAAATCTCTAACAGCCTCAGCATCTTCAAAGGATACTTCTGCTAACCCCTCCTTCACCCAGGGGGTGGCTTTCCCACGAAGAGGCCACTTCTCCTGCAGCTCTTGAGGGGAGGGGTAATTCTCCCAAACTCAAGTTGGGAAGGGAAGCAGCTGCGTGGTTTTCCTTGCTTTTGTGACTCCTTCCAGACCATTCTGGTTCCTTCCTCATGAAAACTCCCTCTCTCGAGGTGCATGCCATCTGGCAATTATCTGTGACCCCACATTTCATACTCTGCTCCAAGTTCTACCATGACCCTGTATGGACAACCCATCCAAGAGCTTAGATGTCAAGTTTTTTTTATTGTTAATTGAGATATACTTGACAAATGACATTGTGGAAGTTTAAAGGGTACAACATGTTGATTTAACACATTTATATATTGCGATGATGATCACCATAGTAGCGTTACTTAATACCTCTATCAACTCACATAATTTTCATTTCTTTTTTTGTGTTGAGAACATTTAAGATCTTGTCTCTTAGAGAATTCCCTGGCGGTCCAGTGGTTAGGACTCTTCGCTTTCACTGCCAAGGGCCTGGGTTCAACCTCTGGTTGGGGAACTAGGATCCTGCAAGCTGTGCAGCTCGGCCCAAAGAAAAAAAAAAGATCTAGTCTCTTAGCAATTTGAATTATATAACACAGTATTGCTGACTATCATCACGGTGTTGTGCTTTCGACCTCTAGAACTCAACTCTCTTGTAGTTGCAGGTTTGCTACTAAGTTTCCTGCCCTCTTAGATGATAAGAATCCCTAACATCATGTTATTTCAGCCCTTGACTCCCAAGCCACACCCCGGACTTTGTCATCATTTGAATAAACAAAGAAACAAAAAAACAAATATATTTAGGAGTTGAGACATATCAAGCTCCCACTTATACTACAAGCTCCCCACTTATACCCACCCCACTCTGCTAACAGATTCAAGGTGTTGGCCATCAGATTCTGCAAGAGAAACGACTATGTTAAAACACGCACACACATACACACTGTTCAAACTAACTTCTAATAAAGTCCAGAAGGTTGTAAAAGTTATCCAGAGAATTCAGGTAGGGGCTGAATTATATTCCCAAAGTCCAGACCAACATCATTCAGAGCCCTGCTGTATATACAATGATGCTTATAGATGAGTGTAAGTGCAAAATGCATTAAATCAGGTGTTTGCTCAAATACATGCTCTCAGTGAAGCCTTCTCTTGTCACCACGTCTCAAACTATCCCAACCCTTGGTGTTCTCCATTCACCTCCCCAACTATTTTTCTGTATATCATTTACCATCATCTGACACACTATTTTACTTACTTGTGTTTTCATCTGTCAGCAACTCTCTCCCATGTCTCCAACTACGATGGGAGCTCCGTGAGGGGAGGGATTTTTATCTACTTGTTCATTGCTGTACCTGCCACCCACCCACCCACACAAAGCTTTGGAATTATTTCCTAAAGCTGTACTGCCATAAAAAGAGATAATCAAGAGTTGATCCTTTTATGGTTCTTTATCACCTGCTGTCAGATTGCCCGGTACAGATATTATAACAATGTAGATTGCAATCAAAAAGTAATGTTTAAACCTACCAGTTTCACTACAGTTTCAGCATTATTAAATTTTATTATTTTATTTAATTGAACAGATGGGAAACGGCTCCTCTGGATTTGTTTTCATTTTTCTTTTCTTGTGGGGCTGTCCCACACCACGCAGCTTGCGGGATCTTAGTTCCCTGATCAGGGAACGAACCTGGGCCCTCGGCAGTGAAAGTGCCGAATCCTAACCACTGGACCGCCAGGGAACTCCTTGGATTTGTTTTAATTTAATGTTCTTTGCTTATTAGTGAGATTGAATCTTTCTTCCAAAATAACAATTCCTAATATTTGGTTTCTTCTTGTGTAAATTGTCTGCTCACGTCCTTTGATCATTTGGTCCCTCCTTTCAAAGAGCCTGGAAGTGTCCATAGGTGGGTCTGAAACTTCGGCTACAGCAACAATCAACACTTAGCCATTTGCAGAATGTCGACCCTGAAAGTATGATTTCTGGCAAGGGACTCTAATTCTGATTGTGGCGTTTAGTTCAGACAAGTTAAAAGAATTTTAGCCCAGGAATCTAAACAATCACCATTTCACCATCACTTTTAAACACCTGATTAGGCTGAAAGGATGGCGCAAGACAAAGGATGGCACAAGACGAAGGATGCTCCAGTGCGAGGGGGGAGGAACGTGTTTCTGCATGGATGGGATTCAGCGTGTCACTCCTTGTTCAAAAGCCTGAATCAGGGGATTCCCTGGTGGCGCAGTGGGTGGGAGTCCGCCGGCCGATGCAGGGGACGCGGGTTCGTGCCCCGGTCCGGGAGGATCCCACATGTCGCGGAGCGGCTGGGCCCGTGAGCCACGGCCGCTGAGCCTGCGCGTCCGGAGCCTGTGCTCCCGCGGCGGGAGAGGCCACAGCGGTGAGGGGCCTGCGTACCGCAAAAAAAAAACAAAAAACCTGAATCAGCCCTGCTGAGTTACTCAGGTTTTCTGACTCACCTCTCATGTTTCCATCTAGGTGAAGTGAAGTCATAAACGAACAGGAATGTTTTCTGGCTGATGTTTTGTTCGGTCCTTTGCTCTGAATTAGCCTTTCTGAAGCACCTGGAGCTGAACAGGTGCTTTGTCATTATAACTGACACTATATGAGGTCAAGGGTGTAGAAACCTAGGAGTCACCCTTCCCTCTTTCTCCCCAGACATTAAGTCCAATCAATCACTAAGTTTTGCCTAGTTTACCTGCTAAAGATCTCTTAAGACGTCTACTCACCACGCAGGCAGCCACCAGTTTAGCACAGGGACAGTGTTGCTCACATTACTGCCAGGCTTCCTCTCTGGGCCTCTCAGAGCTGTTCTTGCTTCCTTATGATCCAGTCTCTACTCAGTAGCCAACCTGAGTATTTTTATAAACACCAATCAGATCGCAGGTACTCTTTCGCTTAAAACACTCCAATGGCTTTTCCTTTTTAAAATTAATTAATTAATTAATTTATGGCTGCGTTGGGTCTTTGTTGCTGCATGCGGGCTTTCTCTAGTTGCAGCAAGCGGGGGCTACTCTTTGTTGCGGTGCGCGGGCTTCTCATTGCAGTGGCTTCTCTTGTTGAGGAGCACAGGCTCTAGGCACATGGGCTTCAGTAGTGTGGCACGTGGGCTCAGTAGCTGTGGCACATGGGCCCTAGAGCGCAGGCTCAGTAGTTGTGGCGCATGGGCTTAGTTGCTCCGTGGCATGTGGGATCTTCCCGGACCAGGGCTCGAACCCGTGTCCCCTGCATTGGCAGGTGGATTCTTAACCACTGCACCACCAGGGAAGCCCACGTTGGTCAGTCTTGAAGGAGTTTATTCCAGGCTGATTTAACAATATTTGAAACATGGTTCTTAGAGTCACACGACATTGAGTTTTTCAGCTACGTCTCTTAAATATTCCCCAGGGCCACAAAATATAATAAATGAAGCAGTGATTCTCTGTTGACTGTAGCAGTTAAGGTGAAGTCATCAGGTATTACTACACTGTCTAGTCTAACAGAGATATAACATCACAGACAGAGAGGCAGCTTTTGTTGTTGTTTTTTTTTCTTTTGGCTGTGCTGTGAACCCGTGCCCCCTGCCGTGGAAGCATGGAGTCTTAACCACTGGACTGGCAGGGAAGTCCCCTTTTTTCCTAATTAATTTTTTATTAAGATTTCATATTTTTACAGCAGTTTTAGGTTCACAGAGAGGGAGCTTCTTGCTCGTTGATTCGTTAGCTATATGGCAGAGGAGTGTCACATAGACCAGACCAGTTAGTATTGAAGGCCTCTTCTTCTTCCTCCTCTTTCTTCCTCTCTTTCTTTCTTCTCCCCTTCTCCTCCTCTTTTCCCTCTACTGTTCCCCCTCCCTCTTTTGTTCTAAGGAGAGATGAGAACTCTGAATGCTTATATAGCTAGGGGAAAGGATCCAATGGGCAGGAAGCAACTAAAGATGCTAGAGAGGATAATTGAGCACCAGCTCATTTATTCAACAAACATTTATTAGACACCTACTGTGTACCAGGCACTCTGTTAATCAACAGTGACACAAAGATGAAGAAGACATTGTCCTTGGACACAAGGGGCTCACAGGAAGAGAAATGACATATAATTAGACAATGTTATTAACTACATAAAGCCTAGGGATGGATATGTCCAGTATCTATACAGAATCATATACAAAGAAATGATAATTGGCATCCAAAAGTAATTGCAAAGCAACTTCAGATCTTATTGTAGTCTCTTGAGAAAAATGTCAAAGGGGGAATTACATAAATGATTTACAAGAAACCTTCCTAAAATCCTATTCTTCGTTTCTCTTTCCCTCCTCCTCTCTGCTAAGGGGGATTCTGTCTTTACCTGTTAGGTTCCCAGGTCATTCACTGTACAGTATCAGACTAACACGGGAAAGGTATTCCACCTACTCCCCTAAGGCATTTCTCACTCTGCTCTAAAGCTTCTCTTTTTCCTCTCTCCAAACTTCCTCCAGCTCTTCCCTAACCCGCACCATCCTGGCTCTTCTCTCTTCACTTTCTCCTGCTCCCTTTTCAAACCCAACCGCTCTCATTTGCTGGTAACTCTGCATCCTATCCAAAGTAAAGCCAATCACTCAAGGCTTGCCTTTCTCCGTCCTACCTTTCCTCTATTCTTCTGATACTGTGCAATGATCTGGCAACCTAACAGGCACAGACAGAATCCAGGAGGAGAGAAAGAGACCTTGGATACTAATGTATTACTAATATTATTTTGCTGTCAAAGATATAAAACAATGTGGTAAGTGAAATGATACAGTTATCTACAGAGGAGGGACAAGCCAATCTGATCTTAAAGGATGATCGGGAATTCGAAAGAAAGGAGAAGGGCATTTCAGGCACCGCAAACAGCATAAGCTAAGCCTAGAGATGGGAAATAGGCTGGGGTGAGGCAAGGGATTGAGGATACAGATGGGGAAAGGAAGAGGAGTCTCTTCCCTGGAGGAATGTTGAAAGGGGAATAGGAGTAGATGAAGTGGATGAGACATCTCCACTGGAAGGCCTTGGTCTTCCCATCAAGGTCATTTTGGTAAGGAGAGATAGGGAAAGCTCCAGAAAAGTGAAGAAGGATTGGTACAGCTGCCTGGGGTTACTAGACAACCAAGAAGACATGGCCATAGAGACCTCAGAGCCACAAAAAGTCTAGCCAGGGTGAATTTAGAGTGGGTGTATCAGTATGTTTTGGATCGAGTGATTTGATTGACTTCTTAGGCAAAGTTTTTTTTTGTTTTTTTTTAATTTTTATTTTTTAGGCCATGCTGCGCAGCATGCTGGATCCTAGTTCCCTAACCAGGGATGGAACCTGTGCCCCCTGCAGTAGAAGCAAGGAGTCTTAACCACTGGAACGCCAGGGAAGTCCCATCTTAGGCAAAGTTTTATAGCTGGGGGGATTGACAGAGGGGATGGTCAATGCACAGTGAAGGACTGTGGCACAGCCTCTGAAACTGGTAGGCACTCAGTTCAAATTTGTTGAGTGATATTCATAAAACCCAACGGAACAGAGAAACAAGTATGGCCAGAGGTGACTGGGGTACAAAGTGGAGCAGGGCAGGATGACTACATTACACCTGCTAACCTTCCAAATGCAGCCATATAAGCCTTCTGGGATGAAGTGAAAAGACATTAGATACAGGCAATTGACTAGTTCAGTTCAGCAAACATTTACTGGGTACCTGCCTCCAAATAAGGTGCTGTGTGGACTGCCAGGATAAGCCAGCTGCCTTCAGGTTGCTTGAAGTCTTACAAAGATAATTCTGTGCAAAGCACACTTTTGTAAAGGCAGCAGTGGAGACACAAAGAAAAGCTCAGTGCTACAGTTTCAATGACTAAAAGTCAGGGAAGGCTTTTGGGCAGGTAGTGTTTGGGGTAGACCTTTAGGATGGGTGTGGATTTTTTTTTTTTTTTTTTTTGCCGTACGCGGGCCTCTCACTGTTGTGGCCTCTTCCGTTGCAGAGCACAGGCTCCGGACGCGCAGGGTCAGCAGCCATGGCTCACAGGCCCAGCCGCGAGATCTTCCCAGACCGGGGCACGAACCCGTGTCCGTTTTTTTGTTTGTTTGTTTGTTTTTTGCGGTACGCGGGCCTCTCACTGTTGTGGCCTCTCCCATTGCGGAGCACAGGCTCCGGACGCGCAGGGTCAGCAGCCATGGCTCACAGGCCCAGCCGCGAGATCTTCCCAGACCGGGGCACGAACCCGTGTCCCCTGCATCGGCAGGCGGACTCTCAACCACTGCGCCACCAGGGAAGCCCTAGGATGGGTGTGGATTTGAACATTGATTTTATTGGTAGGAAGGAACCTACAAAGCACAGGAAAACTCTTGGGCAAAGAAGCAGAGGTGGGAGGGTCCCAGAGGCATTTAGGGGATGGTGGTGAATCTATGTGGCTGCAGGAGTAGTTTGGTTTGTGGGGAGTTAAGCCTGGAAATGTATGTCTGAGTCGATTTATGAGGGGCTTTGAATGTCAGGCAGAGAGATTTGGACTTTTTCTATTGGCGAAGATAAACAGCAGAAGATTTTTGTATGCAGGAAAGGGACATGATTCTACCAGTTTTAGACAACAGCTAAAACAGTTCAAACATACAAGATCAGGCACTAAAATGGCACCTTCTTGTCCAGCTGAAAAGAAAGAGAGATTTAATTACATAATCAAATTCATTAACGGGAGAAGGGGCTCTTACTTCCCAGGACCAGCCATGACCTTCTTCCAGTTTTATAAACAGCCTAAAAAACAAAAAACCAACTCTCCAGACTTAGATCTCTGGGAAAACAGAAGTAAATACTGACACAGGCTTGCTTTGTTTTCCCAAGAGAGGTCTCCCAGGCAACTTCTCTAATTATCTAGAAAAAAATTTTTTTTTAACTTGTTTTTCCTTTTAGAGTTCAGCCGAGCTGAGGAGAAAAACTGCAGTATTGCCTTAGATTCTCCAGCTTTGGTTTGGAAGCAGTATTGGTCCCAGTGGGACTCCCTCCAAGGTCTCTAAGCGAGGTGTCTTGAGGCATTTGTTCCCAGCAACAAGGAGGGAGCTTTGGAGACACAGGCGCTCTGCAAAGGGCTTATTTTAAAAAGAAAGGCGGGGGGCGGGACGGCCCGTTGATCTTTTTAGGATAATTCCATAGGAAAACTAACCTAGGTGAAAGCCGTACCCTCGCCTCTGGTCAGGAACTCTGGATCAGAAAACGCTACGGCATGACGTTCAAGGATGGACAGTGGTTGCGCGCTCTCCCGCCGGCATCACTTGGCATTTAATTCCGCCAGGCTCCCGGAGGGGAGGTTGTGACTACAGCCTAGTGCTCCGCTCAGCCAATAAGAAGCCAAAAATCCTCGCCCGTCTCGGATTGCGACCAATCGACGCCCAGAACTTTAGCTAGCGAGCCGGCGACTCCGTTGTCCGAGAAAGGAGGCAAACCCCCTTGGAGTTGCCAGTAACGGACATGGCTGCGGCCCCTGGAGGAGGGGACGCGAAGTGAGGAGGGGGCAGGGAGGGGAGAGGACGCGGGCGAGGAAGACTGGTCCCCGGGCCCCGGTAAGTACTAGAAGGCCCGTGGCCCGAAGCAAGGGGAGCAAAGGGGCGTGGGGCTCGGCCTTCCGCGTCCTCGGGATTCTTGGGCGAGGGGAGGGGAGTCTGGGGTCTGCACCCAGGTAACGGTCTCGGGGGAATCCCTTAGGTGGAGGAGTCAAGGGACTGGCTCTTGCCTCCAGCTCTTGGCCATTTCCTTCCCCCAGGTGCTCACACTTGCCCTCGGCCCTGGCTTGGCCCTCTGGGGGTCCCGCGTCGGAAATCGAAGCCTCCCGCCAACAAAGACTCCCTGCCCCAGGATTGCGGTGCCTGGGCCTCGGCCCAGAAGGCTTCCAGCGCTGGTGTTCAGTTTATTTATAGGTCTCTGGGAGTCCCAATCCCGGCCCCAATTCAGACGGTTGCCTCCCCTGCGCGCGCTCTCAGCTGCCGTCCGGGCCCTCGTGCTGACCACGTCCCCTGTGTCCAGGTGGATGGAGCGGGAGGGGCTTTTCAACCCTGAGCAGCGACGTTGCAGTTCGGAGCATGCCCTGCCTGCCCCCCCGCCCCAGCCCCCGCCCCCTTCCGCCTTTCCAGAAAGTTGTTTAAAGACTCCTTAGAAGCGACCAGAGGAACATTACTTCCTACCCTATAAGCTGATCTCTCTGCTGTGCTCTCGTTCCTCGGCCGCTCACCGCTGAAGCCAGTTCTTAAAGTCCCTCGTGTGCTGCTGTGTGAGCTCCTGCCCGGTGCCAGTTACGAGGGAAAGCCTGCTCTTTCATTGGTGTGTGACCACGGGCTGCACTTTGGTGTGTTCATTGATTTGGTCACGTGCTGCTACATCCCACCCTCTTTTTGTGTGTGTGTGGCTCTTGGGGAAGAAAAGGAGGGAGCTCTGTATCGAATCCCTTTTCCTTCTTGTGTGTGATTTTGTGTACTGGGGACGATGATAGTTTTCTCATGCTTTATCCAAGACCCTCACCTCAGCTGTAGTGACACAGTTCAGTTAAGCCTGGGTACTCTTAGAAGATGGAAGTCAGGAGGGAATTTTAACGTTTTATTTTACAGATGTGGCGACTAACTGTTGGGAGAGGCAAAGGGCCAGGGCCAGGGTCATCAGGGTCCCAGGACTGGAACTCTGAAGTCCAGATTCTTGAGTCCTTTATCCACTAGAGCCGGTTGTTTCCTAGGTGTGATCTGAGAAAACCAAGTTCCCTAAGTTCTCTCAGCCTTTGCAGGGCGGTTGTGAGCATTAAATGAGGTGGTCTATATATAAGGATCCCTTGGATGGGGTCTAGGACTTACTAGGTTCTCAATCTATTTTCGCATTTTTTAATTGTAAGTAACCAGCAGGTAGTTCACTGGCTGATTTCTTGTATGAATATTTATTGTGGTCTCTATTTGTGGGTGTAAATTAGTGGTTCTCAGGAAAGGCAGGGAGGGGCAGAGTCAGGACAAGTTAGCCCTCCTCCCTTTGGGGGAGCCACTGTAGTGTCATTAGAGGTGTTATGAATGAGAGTGCGATTGTGTTTAAGAATAGTGCAGAGGCAGAAAAAGGTTAAGAAGCACTGAAGAAAGAAGAAATACCATGGTGGTATGTCTTTATGGTGATCTTGGTAAAAGAAGAGCTGATCTTAGTAATCCAACGAGGTAGTTTTAATTTTTTTTTAAATGGCACAAGTAAGGTTCATTTTCTAAAAAGTCAAATAAAAATGATCCATGGAGTTTAAGAAAAATAACTGTAAAGATCAGAAGACATCCGAACGTAGACTGTCATTAATTGGAACTGGAACTGGGGGTAGATGTTCACATAAAATCCACATACTGTATGTACTCTGCAAGGCTTATTTCAACTGCCATGTCAGCTGGAACTTCCTTGCTCGCTGGTTTTTGTCAGAACGACAAACAGGGAAACTGGTGGAGACCATGGAGAAGTGCATTGGCCAGGGAGTTGGAGCACAGACCATCCCCTTGGATAACCAGCCACCAAAGAATTGAGAGTTAACTGCCCTTGAACCCCTGCCCTACCCCCCACTCCCACCCCTTGTTTGTGGTGACCCGACATCAGAAGATTAGTCCGGGAGAGCCAGGGCTGGGCGGTGAGATGGAAGAAAACAGAAAGCCCTTCACATTTCTATTTTGAGAAGTTGCTAGGGAGTGCCAGCTCCAAGTGCTGAAAATCAGCCTTTCGGAAAGCTTAACTCCTGCAGAACTCGTGAGAAATGAAAGTCGCTATCCTTCGGTTCCTCCCACTGCTGCTTCCCCAGTGTTGGGCTCCGGGAAACAATTTCTGCGGGGCGAGGGAGGAGCGCTATTGGAAATGTGACCTACACCCAAGGCTTGGCTTAACCTCACCTGAGTCGAGTTTGAGCTCTGAGAATAGCCCTTCTCAAATCCATTCCTGGTGTTTAAGTGAGAAGGTTCCCAGTCGTGGTTGGCACTTCTCTGCTGGTCAATGTGTGCTAATCTTTTTTATCTGGTTATTGGATCAGCGTTGGTTTCACGAGAGCGTCTTTCCTGACCTAAAAGATAGGCTCCTTTAAAAATATTGTTTGAACTCTGGTTTCTGAGCAGGCCCAGATTTGTTTACAGTACACAGGTGAACTAAAGGCTAAGCCTCGGCTGCAGCAGGAATGTTTTTCTTCCGAAGAGACAGGCCAGCCAGAAGTGTGTGGTTTGGTGACCAGGGGCTTGTGTAATAATAAGCTTTGCCTGTGGTTGCCAAGCCAGTAGTAAACAGGATCACATGGCTGGCAAGTAGGTTAAGGACCAGATTTAGACCCGGCCTGATGCCTGCATCCAAAGGCCTAGAGTGATGGGGGGTGAGGAGTACCCACGGGAAGGAGACCCTTTCAGGGCTCACAGCAGCCTTTGGGAAACTAGAAATAGTGTAATGATATGAACCCAGTTTTCTTAATTTCAGGATCATCTTGAAAAAGAGATTCCTGATAGCAGTCTTCCTTAGTAGGAAGGTGAAGAGAAAAATATGGGGAAACACCTGCAAAAAGATATATACTGGAGAGAGACTCAAAGGTGTACTGAAAAGAGCATAGGGACTTCCCTGGTGGTCCAGTGGGTAGGACTCCACGATCCCAATTTCAATCCCTGTTCGGGGAACTAGATCCTGCATGCATGCCTCAACTAAGAAGTTCTCATGCCCCAGCTAAGACCAGGAGCAGCCAAATTAAATAAATAAATAAATATTTTTTAAAAAAATAAAAAGAGCATAAACATCCCTAAAGTTGACATGGAATGCAGTGGGTGAATATTCCTTGTAATGTAAGCCAGAACCAATTGCAAAATCAGAAGTTGCTGATTTGTTTTTTTTTTTTTTTTTTTTTTGGCCACACCGTGTGGCTTTTGGGATCTTAGTTCCCCAACCAGGGATCGAACCTTGGCCTCGGCAGTGAAAGCGCCAAGTCCTAACCACTGGACCGCCAGGGAATTCCCAGAAGTTGCCGATTTTTTTTTATTGTGGTAAAATATACGTAATACAAAACTTACCATTTTAACCAGTTGTGTGGCATTAAGTACATTCACAATGTTACACAGCCATCACCGCCATCCATCACCAGACCCTTTTTATTTTCCCAAACTGAAACTATGTCCCCATTAAACACTCAATTTCCCATTCCCCCCTCCTCTGGTCCCCGGCAACCACCATTCTACTTTCTGTCTCTAGGAATTTGACTACTCTAGGACCCTCAAATAAGAGGAATCATACAATATTTGTCCTTTTGTGTCTGGCGTATTTCACTCAGCGTAAGGTCTTCACAGTTCATCCATGTGGTAGCATGTGTCAGAATTGTCTTCCTTTTGAAGGCTGAATAATATTCCATTGTATGGATAGGCCACATTTTGTTTATCCTTTCATCTGTTGATGGACACTTAGGTTGCTTCCACCTTTGCTATTGTGAATAGTGCTGCTGTGAACATGAGTGTACAGATATCTGTTTGGGTCCCTGTTGTCACTTCTTGTGGGTATATATCCCCAGGAGTGAGAGGTTGCTGATTCTTTAAAGATACATTTGGTACATTCATATGGTTTGAAAATCAAAAGGCACAAAAGTATATACAGTGAAAATTCTTCCTCCCACTCCTATCCTCAGCCAGTCAGTTCCAGTTTATTAATATCTTCTTTTGTAGGTTATGCTCTTGGTATTGATTCTAAGAAATCCAACCCAAAGTTACAAAGATTTTCTCCCATTTTTTCTTCTAGAAATCGTATAGTTTCACTTTTCCATTTAGGTCTATGATCCATTTTCAGTTAACTCTTGTATGTGGTACAAACTATATTTACAAGGTTTTTTTTTTTTTTTGCATCTGAATATTCAATTGTTCCAGCACAATTTGTTGAAGAGACGTTTTTTCCACTGAATTGCCTTTATACCTTTTTGCGAAAATCAATTGACCACATATGTCTGGGTCTATTTCTAGACTCTATTACCAGGCCAATACCACACTGCATCGATTACTGTAGCTTTATAAAACCTTGATGTCCAGTGGTGAAAATATTCCAGCTTTGTTTCCCTGGGGTAGTCTAATTTGAATGTCTCTTATTGTGGGTAGAGTTGAGCATCTTTTCATGGGTAGATGCTACTGGATTTCTTGATTTCATAGTCTCTCGGGGTTAGAAGAGACCATAAAAAGCCATCTCTTTCTTATTTGCTACCTGATGTATTTATTAGCTCCATAATTCCCCACCTCTGCTTGGATCCCTCTAGTGATGGGGAGCTCATTGCCTCTCAGGGTGACCTCTTCCATTTTTTTTATACAGTTCTAATATGTATAAAAGATATTGCTTGGGCTACCCTAGTGGCGCAGTGGTTGAGAGTCCGCCTGCCAATGCAGGGGACACAGGTTCGTGCCCCTGTCCGGGAAGATCCCATATGCCGCGGAGCAGGTGGGCCCGTGAGCCATGGCCGCTGAGCCTGCGCGTCCGGAGCCTGTGCTCCGAAGTGGGAGAGGCTGCAACAGTGAGAGGCCCACGTACCACAAAAAAAAAAAAAAAGATATTGCTTGGGAGTTCCCTGGTGGCCTAGTGGTTAGGATTCCAGGCTTTCACTGCCATGGCACGGGTTCAATCCCTGACCGGGACTGAGATCCCACAAGCCACGCGACCAAAAAAAAAAAAAAAAAAAATGATATTGCTCATATTAAGTCCCAGTTGGCCTCCGTATAGCTTCCTCTCCCTAATCTAGTCCCTGTTTTTGGAGACACCCAGAGTAAGCCTGGCCCTTCTTTCCCCTGGCAGCCATTATGCCCTTCTGTCGCTGCTCTAACCTGATGTGTTTTTGGTGTCC
>NW_021145816.1:4882-50000 GCF_002837175.3 Physeter macrocephalus | reverse complement strand
TCCGCGGCACGTGGGATCCTCCCAGACCGGGGCGCGAACCCGGTTCCCCTGCATCGGCAGGCGGACGCGCAACCACTGCGCCACCAGGGAAGCCCTGAACTGCTTTTAAAACTTCATAATTTTAGCCCATCTCCTGAGAGGAGGGGGCTTTTTTTTTTTTAAATAATAGAAGCTATGGTTTTTATTTATTTTTTTAATTAAAATTTTTCTTTTCTTTTTAAAAAATATTATTTATTTATTTATGGCTGCGTTGGGTCTTTGTTGCTGCGTGCGGGCTTTCTCTAGTTGCGGCGAGAGGGGGCTACTCTTCGTTGCGGTGTGCGGGCTTCTCATCGTTGAGGCTTCTCTTGTTGCGGAGCACGGGCTCTAGGCGCGTGGGCTTCAGCAGTTGTGGCACGTGGGCTCGGAAGTTGTGGCTCGTGGGCTCTAGAGCGCAGGCTCAGTAGTTGTGGCGCAGGGGCTCAGTTGCTCCGCGGCATGTGGGATCTTCCCAGACCAGGGCTCGAACCCGTGTCCCCTGCATTGGCAGGTGGATTCTCAACTACTGCGCCGCCCGGGAAGTCCGAGGAGGGGCTTTCATAAAACCCGACGTCCTTTTTATTTTAGGCTTATCCCTTTCAAACTTCAGGGAGCAAACTCCGAGATTAGTCCTCCAAGTACTATGGCTACAGCGGGGCCTAAGGCTGCGATGGCCAGGCTTCTGCCTACCTTTGGTGGGACGGGGGTGGGTGTGGGCCTGTAGGGTGATACCGGCATCTAATTTGTTTTTTTTTAAGTTGAGTTGATTGTCAAATGTTTAAAAATCAGGAGAGTTTATGTTAAGTCCAGATTTCTGGCTCCTCTTGGAAAAAAATGTGAATCTCTGGCCACACTGGACCCCATCCCTACAAGGCGACACTTGGCTGTGCTGAATAACAGCTGTCCCCTTAGCCAGGGTGTGGCTCTCCTGGAGGCACGTGAGTTTCAGCCTCCTGCATGCATCCTCTCTCCGAGCTTCCACCGTCCCCACTCCCTCTACTTAGCTCTTCTCTCAGCCCCGGCACTGGCCCCGCCGGCCACCCCACGGACCCCCAGCGGGGGGCAGCCGATCTCAGTGGCATCCGCTGGCCCGCCCTGCTCTCCCCTCCTCACCTTCACTGAGTAGGCCAGTGAGATGGTGACAGCAAGAGGGAGCCCCTCGGGCACGGCGACCACCAGCACCGTCACGCCGATGATGAAGAACTTGACGAAGTACTGCACGTAGACGGGCGTGCACTCGGGCAGCCATGGCTTCTTGTTGACCACGAAGGTGTCCACGGTGAAGTAGAGCACCAGGATGATCACCGTGATGGCTGACATCACCAGGCCTGTGACATGGGTGGGAGGAGACCTGTCAGGGGATTTCCTGGGGGTGCGGGGCCCCGGGAAGGGAGAGGTGGACCAAAGCCTGGGCTCAAAGGGCTCTGGGGTCAGGCAGGCCCTCGCTCACACCCCAGCTCAGCTTGGTGGCCTAGGGCAAGTCCTTAATCCTCAAAGGGCCTCAGTTTCTTCCTCTGTACAATGGGGATGCATATTTATTTCACATAGTTTTGTAAGGATCAAATGCGATGAATGCATGTAAATTGTACGGTGCCCGACGCAGAGTAGGTACTGAGTGATCATGTGAATTAAGTAACTACTTGCACGGTGCCCTCACACAATAGGATGTGCAGAGGGTACCACTTATTTCCTCCTGCCTTCAGGTACATACTATTTCCTATTCCAGGAACTAGGGACACAGCAGTAAAGAGGACAGAGTCCCTTTCAGCCCTTGGGAAGCTGAGATTCTAGAGGGGGAGGCAGACAAGAAACAAACACACGAACAAGATAATTCAGATACAGATAACGCTGTCAAGAAACACTCCAGGATGACGTGGTAGGAAGTGACGTGGGCTGAAGATACGAAAACAACCCAAATGTCCATTGACAGATGAATGGATAAAGAAAATGTGGGCTATACGTACAATGGAATATTATTCAGCTTTAAAAAGAAGGAAATCCTGTCATTTGCAACAACGTGGCTGGACCTGAAGGGCTTTATGCTCAGTAAAATAAGCCAGACACAGAAGGACTTATCTGAACAATCTAAAATAGTCAAACCCATAGAAGCAGAGAATAGAAGGGAAGTTGCCAGGGGCTGCAGGGAGGGGAAAAGGAGAGTTGTTTTTAGTGGGGAAAAAGTTTCAGTTCTGCAAGATGAGAAAGTTCTAGAGCTCTGCCGTATAGCACAGCGCCGATGGTTTAACAATGCGGTATTGTGCGCTTCCTAATTGCTTAAGAGGATCTTAAGTGCTCTTACCCAAAAAACAAAAACCGAAAAAACCCGTGAAAGAACACAAGGGAATTTTTGGAGGTGGTGGATCGGTTTAGTACCTTGGTTGTGGTGGCTAGTCTCACGGGCATATGCATATGTGGAAACTCATCACGCATTAAACGTGTGCAATTTTTTAATATATAAATTATATCTTAATAAAACTAAAAAGAAAAAGAAAAAAAATGCGACATGGGCTGGTAGATCCAGTGGCCACTTTAGCTAGGGTGGCCAGGGAAGACTTCCTGGAGGAGGTGATATTTGAGCAGACAGAGGAATGATGAGTAGCCAGGTAGTGACCTGGGGGAAGAGTGTTCCAGGCTGAGGAAACAGCAGGGGCTCGGGGAGGGGAAGTGACTTGCCCGAGGCCACAGGCCAGGGAGGCACTGTAGAATTAGCACCTGCAGGTGGCTACTGGCTGCTGGCAGGATCTCTCTTGCCAGCCCCGTGCGCCCAACTACCCCCGTCTGCTGTATGTGCTGTACAGCTGCCACTGAGGCTGCCCACACCTGAAGCCTCTGCCAGAGGAGGAGGATGCTTGGGCAACTGGCGTCTCCTTGTCACAAAGTGCCTGGGAGTCCACCCACCCCAGTTTGATGGCCAATATCCAAGGGCTGAGGTGGAGGTCCAGAAGCCCAGACACCTTGCTGCAGGGCAGGTCAGACCCTGCAGACGTGCCATGCTCCAGAGCTCCCCGTAAGACCAGGTGGAGACTGGGATTTCTGCAGAAACCCCGGCTGCCTCTGCTTCTTCCTGGGCTCTGTTGCATCCCTGACCCTTTACTGGTCTCACCTGAGAGCACCCCGCCAGATCCTGTGCCCACCCGTCTCAGGTTCTGCTTTCAGGGAATCCAGCCCAGGAGAGAAGCACAGGTGGCACCTGAACCAGAAGTGCTCGACTCTGAACTCCATGCCTGGCAGGGCTGAGTGGGGGAGGGAGATGAGTGAGGACTGTGAAGGCCACGGGGCTGTTCTCAGCGCTTCGTTCCCCGCCCTCCAGAGCCACGTTTCCGTGGAGTTTTCTCCGAGGCGGGGATGGAGGAAAGCCCTGGACCCATCACTGCCCTGCCCGCACCGCCAGCTGCGGAGACACAGAGCCGGCTCGATCCCTGTCTGACAGTTGCAGAGGCGGGAAGCCAAGCTCCCAGCAGCCGGCAGCTGTCATCAGGCCCCCAAGTTTAAATATAGACAGTCAAGCCTGTAATTTGCCTCTTTTCTCCACGCTGTGGTGCCTATAATTAGAGCCGGGAGACAGCCATGGAGGAGCAGGCAGCCAGGTGGGGGGCCTTGGCGTCTGCCACATCCCTACCCGGGAGGGGAGGCCAAGGCCGTGTCAGGGAGGCAGGGCTCACCTTGCTTCCGGGCTCGGCTTCTGGGGCAAGAGGGGCCGTCATCAGCCATCACCTGCAGCTACTAACTCGGGAAACCCGGCTTCTGCTGGGCCTCAGACAAGGGGCTTCTCACCGGGCTCCTGGCACTGCCCTCCACTTCTTCAATCTTTCCTCTGCACCGCAGCTGCGCGGTCATCATACAGCTCAGCTCCATCCCTGCCCTCCCCTGCTCACACCTCTTCCAGGGCTCCCACTGTCCTCAGGATAAAGCCTGCATTGCAAACTCCAGGCCCTACAGGGTCTGCCCCCTGTCCAGCCACCACACCTGCCAAGCGCTGAACGCCTGTACGGGTAAATAATCTCCTTTACTCCTCATAGCAACCTGTGAAGTAGGGACTACGGGATCCCAAGTCCACAGACCAGGAGGCGGAGGCTCAGAGCTCGGTGAAGGTACCTGCCCCAGTTCTCAGAGCTGTAGCTGGACAAGAACACAGGCAGGCTGCCCCCAGAGCCCACGCTTTTACCTTCACTTTTCTGCCTAAGTGCAAATTGAGTGCCTACTGTATAAGGACTCAGACTGATTTTGTGGCAGAGAAGGGTGGGTCTCATGCGAGCCCTCACTTTGCAGAGGAGGTAACTGAGGCCCAGGTAGGGGCCGGGCCCTGCCTGGGGTCCCCCTGCATGCCCCGTGTCCCCCCTGTGCCATCTGCCGGGGCCGCGTGCTTACCCGCCTTGCCGATCTGCACAGCCAGCTTGGTGAGCTTGCCCTGCAGCACCGACTTCTCCTTCTTGTGCATGTTGGCCTTTTTCTTGTCGTCAGTGTCGCCGCCCTCGGCACTCTTGAGGGGCTGCATCTCCATGGCGGCCGCCCCGTCCTGCTGTTTGGCTGCAGGGGGCAGAGCACACGTGCACACACACAGACACAGACACACACACACACACACACAGGTTAGCCTGCAGGGTGGGGATGTTGGCACCCACCCAACTGCCCAGCGGAGCATGGTGAGGCCCTCACTCCCCAGCCTTGGCCCCCGCACGGCCGGCACACAATCCCCGTGATGGGGGGTTGGTCTCTTCCTGCTGGAGACCCTGGTCCCAGGGCCACTGGCTGCCTTGGACCTGGAATTCAGGACACAGCAGGGAGTGACACGGCTCCACCCTGGATTTCCAGCAGGAGTGGGCTAGGGTCCCCTCTGGGCCTGAACAAGCCCACAGACCCTTCCCCCAGGGGCTCCTCAACTTCTCCACATTCAGACAAGACACAGGCTTGGGCTTTGCCCAGTTGGTCCTTGGGCCATGTTGCTGGATATTAAGTAGTCAGTAGACAGAAGGGACACAAAGGAGGCTTAAAAAGTAGAAGAGAGTGTCCTCATCCACAGATGTCAAGCTCCTCCTCCTTCAGCACAGGCCAGACTGGTGGGCCTGGGGCCTGACCCCTTAGCTCCTAAAGATCTCAAAGAGCCAGCTTCAAGTCTTCAGCTGAATGGGCCGCATAGCTCAAAGGCTGGGGAGAAGCTGGCTTGTGGTGGCCTGTCCTCAACGGGTAATGCTTCCATCTGACCTGGCACCATGTGATCACAGCTACCGCCCCCCGCCCCCCCCAGAGGTGTCAGGCGCCCATAGGCATGGACGTCTGCTTCTGTTGTGGCCCTCAGAACCGGCAGGGAGGGGCCGCAGGGACCACAGGTTAATACAAAAGGGTTACCTTTGCTCTGGCTGGCGTCCACATTGCCATCCTGCATTTTACCTATACGACAAAGAATTTTAACAGACAACAGAGAATCAGACAACACACGTTGGTCACCATGAAGACGCAACAGGGCCACAGACATTCATGTCAGGTGGAGAGAGGGCCAAGCCGGCTCCGCCCTTCTGTGCAGGGACGCCGGGGAGGCCCCCGAGACAAGAGCAAACCCGTGGTGGCTGCAGGCTCTCTCTTGATTCTCTGGGGGCACAGGGAGAGCGCTTTTGGGATTCTTTTGGCCCTGAGCATTTTACAGATGAACCGGCAGCCTTTGAGGGTAAAGGAACCATAGTTGGCTGGCAGGAAAAGCAGAAGGCGTGGGAGATCTAAGGTCCCCAGTGATTAATTTGGAATTTGGTTGGTGCCTTTTGTGGGCTGAGAGGAGGCAAAGGGAAATATGAGAGAGAGAGAGAGAGAGAGAGAGAGAGAGAGAGAGAGAGAGAGAGAGAGAGAGGGAGGGAGAGAGAGAGAGAAAGGTTGATTCTAGAACGGGGAGGAGTTTGGTCAATGTGTTCCTTAGTTTCTGGTTCCAGGAGGGACGATTCCACTTTCTCCTTCTCCTGGTGAAGGGGTGTGAAGCCACAACATGGAGAAACCCCCGCCCTGCCTCACTGAGAGTGACTCAGGCAAAGGGTGGGCAGGGGCTCCCCAGCGGTGGGCTCTGAGGTGCCCACACGTGTCCAGGGGCCTGGTGGCAGTGCCCTGGCTCCCAAGGGGAAGCTGCTGACCCCTCCCCTCCATTGACCTGTGTGCTCTTTATTCTGGGTTGTCCAGCTCAGGCCACAGCAGACAGGTGAAATCTGGCTGGTGGGATCCCCTGGGTGCCCCCAGCCCCCCACCCCAACACTGCCTATCAGGGACAGATGCTGCCTAGTGCTGGGTCTGGGGCTCCCCACCCCCTAATCAGGGCCGCGGGGGAGGCCGCCTACCCAGTCTCAGCCCAAGGCGTGTGGCCTGCACTCACAGGGTGGGAGGTATTGGTGACTGCTGCCTGGTAGCCAGACACCAGCCTTCACTTGCTGGCACTGCAGGGGTCGGGGGGCACCCTCCTGTCCCGCGGGCTCACCCCGAGCTTTGCCCAATGGCTCGCCACCTCAGAAGGACTCTGAGAAGGTTGCCCCCCGCCCCAGCCATTTGCTGAGAAGGAGATTTTCACAGCTCACGTTCCAGGCACATACATGACCACCACAAGTTTCATCTGGGCCTCACCACATCCCTACCGGGACGCTCCAGATCACACCCACAGACAGATGAAAAACTGTGGCTCAGGGAGGGACACTCAGCAGGGTCTCTGCCAGGTCTCAGCTGGTAAATGGAGAGCTGGCCCCAAAGTACATGCACATTTCTGCCCCCATCGGGGAGAATGCAGCCACCCCCAGTCCCCTGAGCCAGGGGGAGAGCAGGTGTTGAGGCGTCACTGGTGGGACTGGGCTCCTGAAGCTGCTGTTTCGAAACCAACTAGCCGTGTGGCTTCACCTCTCCCAGCCTCGCTTCCAACTCTGTAACAAGCGGTGGCCACATCGCCTCCCCGGAGCTCCTATAAGTTGCCTCAGTGATAACCACTCGCCCAGCAGCCTTTGGCAGTTTGCAAGTGTCTCCGATCTTGGCAGTTTTCCTGATACCCTGCAAGGGGGGGAGGGAGGGGTTTTCATCACTCTTATTTTACAGATGAGGAAACTGGGGCCGAGGGAGGTTCAGAGGCAGCTGTCATTTATAGAGCATCCTGCCGACCGTCCTGAGGCTGCATGAGAAGTTCAAAAGACACTGTCATCCCCGCCAGCATATCCGTTATAGGTGACTCAGAGGGGAGCAGCGGCTTCCTGGATGCCAGCCCCGCACCCTCACTCCAAGGTCAGTGCAGGGCTGTTCCCAATATGCCTCTCCCAGCAAAGGGTCAGTGACCCACCCCGGGGTTTAAAGACAAAGGTCCCCGTTGCTCTATTGTAAAATTCTTTCTACTGGATTAGAAACAAAACAGAAAACGGCTTTTTGGAACCAATAGGAATTAACTACAATAATTATTTTTATTTAAAAAAATAATTTTACTAACTGGGCTAAAGGGCACCAGAGGACTCCTCTTCAATAGTTTGGTGTTAGATGGCGCAAAGGGGCCTTTATTCGCATTGCATATTATCAGATGCAATAGCCCGCATGTGCCCATCAACTAAGCTAGCAATTTCCTCTTTTATTTCCATAGTGACCACATGGCCAGAAAAATAATCAACAGTGCATATGTTTGAGGGAGGGAGCCATATCCTGGGGGTGCTTTTGTGCAGATGGCCTGGTTTCTCAGAAGCAAGCGACTCATCTGGGATTCTCCTTAGCCAAATGGGTACTCGCCTGGCCCTGGAACTGTGGTGGGATGTTGCTCTGGTCCCCCATGGGACGTGGAAGATGGGCTGTGATTCAGGGGAGCTGAGAAGGAGGACAGGACCCAAGATGGGGAACCGGGGTGGAGACCTGGAGGCCCCTCTGCGTCAGATGCTAGATGCAGCTTTGCCAAATGGGTCTGTCCTCTCCATGCACTATGAGGGTCATGGGTGCAGAAAGCTTCGATGTGGAAGGTCCATGGTGAGAAGGCTCGATAAACAAGCTTAGGGGAGACAGGTCCTAAATAGGAGACCTGGGAGGTGTCACTTCCCTTCCCTGTGCCTCCGTTTCTCTCTCTGTGAAAAACAACACTTTCAACCAAGGTGATGCTTATGAAAAGCACTGCAAAGTACCTTGTTAATGTCCAGAGTTAAGAGTGATGTATAATTAATCATGATGTATTCTATAGTGATATATCAATAAATATAAAAGGAATGATATAATAAAAATGGCAATTATAATGCCTCCAAAATGAATGGAACACCCCTACCTTTCAGTTGGGAGGGGCTTGGGGGAGTGGAGTGAGGGGGGCATCCTGCCACCTGAGTGTGTTTTCCACATCCAGGTCATCCTGATTTGGCTCAGACGAAGGAGGGGAAAGGAACAGTTAATTCTCTCACTCACCAAGGCTCAGCTTAGCACCCCTCAGCCTTTAACGCACTGTGCCTGGAGCCTGGAAAGCACGTTAGAACACAGGTTCTCATTCAGTAGGTCTGGGTGGGGCCTGAGATTCTGCATTTCTAACAAACTCCTGGGGGATGCCCAGGCTTCTGGTCCTCCGACCACAATTCGAGTAGCAACGGCTTAGAGTACTGGTTCCAAAGTATAGTTTGGGAGCCTACCAATCCCATGACATTCAGCCAGGAAAGGTCCCGCAGCCAAATCAGCCTGGGAAACCCTGCGTGGCTCTGAAACTCTCCACCACACACAGCACAATCAAGGCTGTCCCTCTGCAACAAGGAAGAAACCAATTTTACCCAGTGGGCTCTTAAACACCTTTGACCACAGGATCCTTTCCTTGGGCAGGGGCGTTGGTGGTGGGGAAGGCTTCTTAACATCCTTGTGAAGGTTACAAGACATCAGCAAGAGTGGCCCACACTTTAGAGCCAGGTAGGCCTGGGTTCACATCCCAGCTTTGCTACTTTCTAGCTCTGTGATGTTGGACTAGTGTCTTGATCTCCCTGAGGCTCAGTTTCCTCATCTTTAACGTGGGGACAAAAAACTCTGAATCATAGGGTTATTGTGAGGATTCAGTGAGATGCTTGCAAAGTGCCTGGTGCACAGGAGGTGGTTAAGGAATGACAGCTCCCCATCTTTTCCTACAGTTTTTCTTGGGACACTTGGAGTTTTCTGCTACAGTTGCAAGTGAGGCTGCCCCTCTTTTGGGACCCACCAGTCTGGATGAGGTCTATATGTTCCCCGAGCCCAGCAGGCTTGTCGTCCTGGGGGAAGCAGGATGACACTTCCTGTTTCCTCCCTGCCACCCCCCAGCCCCCCCTGTGGGTTTGCCTACATTGGTTCTTCCTGTTATCTCTCGCCACCCCTCCCTCACACATGACACCTCCCACACCCCAGGCTGTCCCGATTTCTCCTCCTGTGCCTGAAATAGACCCATACCCGAATTAGCCCTTCTTGGCGAGGCCCTGCTCACAGAGGAGTCTTGCCCAGCCCCTGACATCTACGGGGGGGTGCTTCCATCTTTGGTCACTTTGAATCCGGGTGGCTCAGCCAGAGGTCTAGGGCAGGGGATGGGAGGATGAGGCGGGACCAGAGCTCCAGGTTTTCCAGGAGTGGTGAAGAGGAAATCATATAATGGATGAGATACCCGCAGCCAGATGCCTGGGATGCGTGACGCTGGAAAAAAGAAAACTTTCCCTCCCCTTCAGTTCTCCAGGGCAGTGGTTTCACGACCAAGCCCTAACAGCTCCCAGGAGCAGTCTGGGTGACTTTATGTCACCTAATTTGGGTACGGGGACGTATCTGAGAAGACGGGAGGGTACAGAGATAAGAAATCTTGGAGGCAAATGAATGGAATTCCTTCCTGCCTGTGTGTCAGGAGGTTAAGATGCAGCTCCCAGGTACAGTGGCAGCCCTCTGCCCCCACCACTTATCCCCGAGGAGGCCAGTAAGAATGCAGAGACTCAGAACAAACGCTCCAGCACAGGCAACAGCAAGAAACACCAGTCCACATCCCAGGGGCAGAACTAGGCCCGCGCCCAAGCGAACCCCCGGCCCGTTCGCTCCGTGAGAGAGAAGAGAAAGAATGTCTACCAGTGGCTCAGCCATGCTACGGGGTGGGGCCCAGGAGCTGAGCTCTGGCCTGGGTCCCCCTGCCTCGAGGGAACTGTCGAGTCGAGGACCGGAGCCTTCAGTGGGGACCCAGACGCCAGCTTCAGCCTAGGTCCGGACCCCGGGCCTTCTTCCCAAAGCCGGGGCCAGGAACGGGCTTAGGAGAGGGCCACGCCGGGTGGGACGCTGCTTCTTGGGGGCCAGATCTGAAGCCAAGGTCACGTCCCTCTTCCGGGCTTCACCGGTGGTCAAGGGCCCAACAGGAGCCAGTGCCATCGTGGCAGCCGTGAGTGGGGGCAGAGCTGGATCCCCGGCGGTGGCTTCTCTCTTAAGCGCCTGCCCCGTGTGAGAGGACGACCGTCCCCGAGCTTCCCATGCACATCCAAGTCTGTGCCGTCCAGACTAGGGAGAGGCAAGCCCAGAGTTGAGGGTGCGGGAGACGCCCATCCAACCGAGACCGAGAGCTCGCCCTGGGAGTGGGAGACGTACCATTGACTAGGCTGGTATTTGCACTATCTGCAGCATTTGAACCTGCCGCACCATCGGCCGCTGCGGGGGTGGGAGGGATGGAAAATGCAGTGTGTCACAATGGAGAAAAGCAACAACGCAGGACAGCAACAACAGTCGACATGAACCAACTTGCGGGAAATAAGATGACTACGTTCTTAAACAAACATCTCCGTTGGAGACCAAGAAACTCAGATTTGGGGGTGGAGGTGAAATGTTCCCATAGAGATGCCACAGAAGTCGGGGGGAAAAACTCAGACGTGGAGGGTCTTTGAAATAAAATATGGAGGATGGTCAATGTGGTTACGCGGGGTGGCACTGTTGGCGGTGGGGTCTGCACCGAGGCACCCGTTGGCCCAAGCCATCAGGCGGGTGCCTTTCAGAGAGGGTTCTATGAGAGGGTCTGGCTGACCATCAGGGCCAGAGGCGCTTATGGCCAGGAGTCGATTCAAAATATTCAGCAAGCAGTGCGGTGCGGGCACTGGCCATTCTGAAGGGGTGCTTGCTAGGACCATTGCTGTGTCCCGGAAGAACATCCGGCCACGGCAGCGACTTAGGATTCATGCCCTTGACTCGGGCTACTGCCCACACGGCCAACTCCTCCTTCCCTAACTGGCACTCGAAAGATTGCCTTGGTGACCCCCATAGGAGATGCCCCACCATTTAAAAGGTGACATCAAGCATGTGGTATTTTGTGCATGAGACAGAGAAGGTGCTAGTGAGTTTTCCTTAATTTAGGAATCAAAAATGATAAGATATGCTCCAATTCACTCCTGCTGTTTTTTCTTGTGGTGGGGAAACGGGTTCTGTGGGAAGGAGAGGGAAGAGATGCCGGGTTAAGATGGCTGTGCTGTGAGGTGAGGGGAAGGTGGGACGGGCTCTGTGGGGTCATGGGGCGCTGAGCGGGCTGAGGGCGTGTGGAGGTGGTGGTGGTGCCATCTGCACTGAAAGCCCTGGAAGGGCAGGTAGGCAGACCGGGGTGCTGGCCGGTCCCGTGGGGCTGGCAGTGCATGGGGGCACAGTGGAGGTCTGGTGGGGCAGAGCCCCCAGCAGTCAGGTACCCCCTTTAGCTGTGTGCTGGGGGTCTCGGGCCAGGGCTCAGGGGTCAATGGCTGCTGCTATTTCTAAAACCCCATCTACCCTGAGGGGTGTCTTACTGTACCTGGTAGCTGAAGGCCATCCCCCTTCTTCACACCTGTGTGATGATTTTTGAGACATGTTAATGAAGGAGAAGCACATACAGCCTTTCGTGTGTGCACGCGCACGCGCACACGCACGCACACACACCGGTACGCCTGGGGTCATCCTGAAACGGGAGGCTCTAAGCAATGTCCCTGGTGGAGGTGATGGAATGGAAGTGCCGAGGGGGTCCAGCCTGGAGGTGCTGCTCGTGGGGGCCTGAGGGGCTGGGCTGCCCTCCCAGATTCCTCTGTCACGTCCCCTCCACATCCCACCTCTTCCTTTTACACTGATGTCCCCAACTCGTTGGAGTGCAGGTAAATGTTCAGCCAGGGACTCTCACCTGTGCTTTGGGGCAGAAGAGGCCTGTTTTTTTTTTTACTGGCATTTTAAGAAACACCGGTCTGGCCCATGGGCTGTCCCCAACTCGTTGGTGTGCAGGTAAATGTTCAGCCAGGGACTCTCACCTGTGCTTTGGGGCAGAAGAGGCCTGTTTTTTTTTACTGGCATTTTAAGAAACACCGGTCTGGCCCATGGGAGCTTCTGGGTGCTTCTACCCCTCACCCAGGCCCCAGTGAGGCCAAGGAAGTGGGCAAAGCTGCCGCAACCTGCCCAACTGCCCGCACCTGGGGCCACAGCTGGCCATGGCTGCTACGTCATTGCGTGGACGCTGTCCTGACATGCTCTGGGCCTCCTGGCCAAGACTTGGTCCTCAGTTTCAACCTCAGCTCTCCCAGATCACAGCTTATTTCCATTGCTCCTGCTGGTTGGGCCATCATAATCTTAGGGGTACCCCACCAGGAAATGGGTTTTGCCCCTGGGAACAAGTATCCTTTGATCGTGACCCAGACTTGGTGCCTGGATGACCTCTGAGAGCTGGAGGGAGGCTGGCTGCCCCTAAAACTGTAGGAGGGGTCATCTATTATCTCATCTCCTTCCCCTGGACTCCAGACGGTCTGGGTATTGGGCCCCTCCTCTGGAGCTTGGGGAAGGAGACAAAGACTGCAGATGTGAGAGTGGGGGGTGTCCCCGAGACCGAGTGAGAGTGTCTAAGTAGTCAGCTGTTCTGGACCAGAGCCTGGGCCTTGGATTTGGCCATGGTCTGATGGGATTGGGGCTCATGTTTTCCAACCATCCCTCCTCTGCTCTGAGAGGCAGCTGTAGCCCAGGCCGACAACCTGCTGCACCAAGGGGAGCCCATGGAGTGAGGAATCTTGTTTGCAGGGGGAGGAGGAGACAGAACCCAGCTGAGATGGCAGCTCTGGGGACCACGGGGAGAGGCTCACAGCAGTTGATTTGGAGGCACACATTTGGCCACCTTCCCCAGAAGACCCACCTCTGGGGAGAGTCTATACTGGGTGAGTGTGCAGCTCTGCTCAGTGGAGTTGAGAATAGTGGAGGAATTTGTCCAGGTGGGGATTTCTACTCAATATCAGGGGTGATGATGGGACCAGGTCACACTTGAGGCTGGAGACTCAAGAAAAGGCTCAGCACCCTTGGCCTGGCCCAGGGGGAAGGGGGGCCCCCCCATGACATGACTGGACAAGACAGAGACTGGAACGAGACCCTGGAGATGGAACAGACAGAGCCTCCTGGCCCAAGAAGGGCCTTGAGGTTCCAGGAGGCAGCTGTTGGCACAGGGTATGGACATAAAAGGCACTCCATAACTATTTTGTCTAGTGAATGAGTCAACAACAAAAAATGTAGCCTTAAGAGCTCCTTTTCTGGTCCACATGGAGGTTGGGCTTACCTTTCTTGTCTTTCTTCTCTTCCTCCTCACCGCCGGCCCCCAGCAGGGTAAAGATAATGCCGGTCTGAGAGTTCACACCCACGGCGGTCACCACCATCCGTCCAGAGCCCTCCATCACATGAGTCCCTGGGGAAGGGGACGAAAGCCAAGTTACCATTGCACGGCCCAAGCCCCCTCCCCCAAGGAGCGGAAGGCCCTCGGTCTCAGTTGACTCCAGGCAATTTGCCTGCTGAGATCCTAGGGCACCACCTACAGTTAAGGTTCAAGGTGTGTACTCAAGGTGGGTCCTTTAAAGATGATTTCACCTTGGGAAAGTGCTGTGATGGGCCTGGAGCTCAAACACTGCTATACCTCAATTCTTAGGCCCCCAGAAAGCTCAGGCCTACCACCTCTTACCTGCTCCTAGAGAATCCCTTCCTCTCTTCTCTCTCTCCCCTTCCCCCTCTCCCAGCCTTATGGGCCAAGCAGGGACCACTCTCTCTTTTCCTTAATAATATATCTAGAACCAGACCTCATTCTGCAACCAGCAAAAAAAAATGCCAACTAAGCCCTGGACAGGACTGCTTAAAATGGGGTCCACCAACTTCCCAAAGATCTGCGGAAAGAATTCGGGGCTCTATGAAGTTGGATGAGAAAACAATGACCTCTTTATTTTCACAAACATCAAACTGAAATTTAGCATTTCCCTCTATTAACAACATAGGCAATAAACCCCAGGAGTGTCAGTGGTGGCCACAACACCATTACATATGTTACAGAAATCATGGTTTTTTTTTTTTAATATCACTTTATAGCTGTTGCAGATACTTTTTCGGCTTATCCTTATTTTACAACTAAGGCAATTATTACACTGACTGCTGGATCTTGTTATTCAGTGTGCTAATAAAGAAGCACATATGTTTCTATACCACACATTAATTCTTTTTAAATTACTTTAACTATTTCAGTATCATTGGCTTCCTTTGTGATCCAGTGTATTTTATTTTATGTATTTCAAAGCTTTATTCCGAATAGGGTTGGCCCATGATGACCGCAGACCTCCCCAGGGGTCTGCGGTGCAATAAAAGTTAAGAACTCCTTTCCTAGAATTTCAGATTTTTTTTTTTTTTTTTTTGTGGTATGCGGGCCTCCCTCTGTCGTGGCCTCTCTCGTTGCGGAGCACAGGCTCCGGACGCGCAGGCTCAGCGGCCACGGCTCCCGGGCCCAGCCGCTCCGCGGCATGTGGGATCCTCCCGGACCGGGGCGCGAACCCGGTTCCCCTGCATCGGCAGGCGGACGCGCAACCACTGCGCCACCAGGGAAGCCCCGAATTTCAGATTTTTAAAACTGGGTTCCAAAGGGTCCTGGAATTCTTTCAGGGGGCAGGAGGGGAGCCATAGGGGGCAAGGGAGGCCTTTGGTCAGAGTGGCCCCAATTTTATTCATCTTTGGGGTTTCTGTGTCAGCTTTTATTTGACAAGAGGGCACTCTGCTTAGTAAAGGATCTAGATAAATGAAGTTTGGCCTGTCAGGTGTTCATTTTCTCCGATTTTCATTGTTACCACTCTGGCTAGAAAGCTGTCTACAATGCAGCATACAGTTTCTCCTTCAGACGAGAACTAACAGTCCAATCCTGCCTGCTGCAGGGTCTCCAGCCATCCCCAGGCCGCACAGGACGAACTATACCTGATCTACCAGACAGACGGCCACGGCCACTGACCCCAGCCACTACACGGCCCTGACGACTTGCTTCTTGAACTCTTTCTGCTGTTGAGAGATTTTCCTTCTTTCCCCTCAAGATCGATGGTCATTTCCTCCTGTTTTCAGGCTCACTTGTCACTAATGGCCTTCTCCTGGCCTCCCAATTTGCTTCAGACTTGAAGTCTAGGTGGACAAACTCATTAGAATTGTATCTAAAATAAGAGTCAAGAGGTTCTGAGTCAGGGCAAGAAGCACTTTCCTTAAAGCAAGGAATCTATTTTCACTTTTCAAAAGGTTTCACCCACCCCTTCCCTTTCCTTCTGGGATCTGAGAGATGTCTTGAGACTGTGTGTGTGCGTGTGTGTGTTTGCACATGTGCCTGTGTGCGTGTGCATGTGTGGTGTTCCACCCTCTTGGCCTCCAGGATCTCAGGATCTTAAAGTGCTTTACAGACAGAGAGATACCCTCCAGTAAGTTCCTTTGAGGTGGTAAAGGTTGGTCTGTCCATGCATGATGGGTAAACCAAGTCATCAAGGCTCCCAGAGGCAGCATGGAGCCCAGCAAGCAGAACCTGGGTTCTCAGGTGGTGAGCTCCTCAGCAGCTGGTGAGCTCCTCAGCTGGCCCTTGACCCATTCCCAGCCTCTTCTGTCCCCAAGCAGGGAACGGTGGGGACCACAGAAATGAGCTCGGACACTGACTCCAGGCCGATCAGCCCAGGCCTGGTGTCTTCCCATCACAGACAGACCCTGAAGCACACTTACCCCACAAGGGGCACCAACAGGGAGAACCTGGGCCCAACTATGGGGCTCTGGGAAATACAATAACTTGCCGACAAGATGCTCTCTCATGCACGGGCTCAGCTGGTGTGCGAGCTGGCAGGATGGACTGTTAACTACCAGCAGTATTAGACAGAGGAGGAAACTGAGGCCCAGAGAGGTCACACGTGGGTGAGGGTGGGGTCACTGTAGATCTTTAAAGGTGAGGGTTGAACACACTTCAGTGCATTCACGGGGCGTAGATGGCAGGGACAGTAACCACTGCTACCTTCTGTAGGACACCTACTGCGCTCCAGGCATTGTGCCCTAACCCTAGCCCTAATCCTTCACACGCAATCATCTCATTAGTCCTCATACTGGCCCTCGGTCGACAGAAGAGGAAACCGAGGGAGAAGTAGCTTGCCCAGGGTCACCAGCTGGTGAGGGACCAAGCCCTTGCCCGGTTTCTCACATATTGCTCTTCCCCAGGAAAGAAGGCTTCACACTCTGGTCTCAAACATGTTTGTGAAAAAGTTGGCTCTGCCTGGGTGGCGATGGAGAAGGTGTTCCCCACCTCCCCAGTCCTGGGCGGGATGGAAAAAGACTCAGGGGGCCAATTTCCACCCAAGATAATCAGACCCCAAATCACCTTCTAATCTAATCACTCCCATCTCAGCAGGGAGCTGGGGGCCCTGCACTGGGAGGCCAAGAGAGGAGGGAGGAAGGAGGAGGAGGCCAGGGAGGTGGCCTCTGGCCGCAACATGGGGACGCGGGGACGTGGGGTGAAGGCACAGCACGCCCCCCCACCCGGCCTCGATGAGCCCTGGGGAGTCCTCCAGGCCCCAGCATCAGATGGGCCAGAGAAGTTGGGGGCATCAGACTTCCCCCCCGGTCCTCCCTCCCTCTGTGCCCCAGCAGCACGCCCAGCCTTCACTCTGACCATGGCCCCCCAGCTCAGACACCCCCCATAGCTCCCCAAAGTCCAAACACCCCCTGGATCAGACCCCAACCTTCTTCCGGCCCTTGACCACCGATTGCCACACTGCGCCCTCTGCCCTGGGAGCAGCACAGCTCGCTGGGCCTTTCTGTCCAGCCCGGCTCCCCAGCCCCATTCTCCTCTCTGCTCACACAGTTATCACTGCCTGAATGCCCTTCCCCCACCTCTTCTCCAAAACCTCCTCCTCAAGGCTCAGGACAAATGCCTCTCCTCTTAGGTGACTTCCCTGACCCCAACAAAAGGACATCACCTCTCTCCTCTGGACTGCTCCCCGGGGTTTCCCCTGGGGGTGCCTCCCAGCCCGGTGTCCCCACTAGCCTGTGAGCCCCTGGAGGGCAGGTTTGAGGGCGAGTCCGCTTCTCCTGCCACAGCGGAGGCTCGTAGCTGGAATCCAGCACTGTCCTCCCTGCTACCTCCTTTTTTGTATCTCCCACGGTGGACATGTATTACATTTATAATGGAGAATCCACACACCCTCAATAAGCCATCTTTATGGTTTCACAAAGGGTCAAATTCATCCAGCCCAGCCGTCCTCCCTGGGCTGCCCCTCTCCCCCACCAGGACCTCACAGCCTGGCTGCCCCTCCTGCAGGAGGAAGAACCGAGTGGACCAGGTCACCCCCAGGCTGCCACTCCCCAGCTCCAGGATCCCCTGCAGGGGACAATGTTTAACCCCAAGGGCTGCAGCTCCAGCAGTGGAACCGGAGGCATGTAAGCCATGGGTCTTTGGGTGCGGACAGAGGTGAGAACCTTTTGGGGATGGGGGCCCTGGCTGGGCCTTGCACCAGGCTCCCAAGTCCATGGTCCCTTGGGTACCATCCTGTAGCCTTCACCTCCTTATGCTCCCATGGAGCCCCTCAGAATACACAGCATGGGGGGTGGTTGATAGAGAGGACCCTAGGCTGAGCAGGAGGGGACTGGGAACAAGTCTGGTGTCTGCTTCTGATGTGCTGTGCGACCTGAGGCCAGCCGTCTTCTCTGTGGACCTCAGTTTTGTCCTCTGTAAAATGGGGAGGTCTGGCTTAGGTCACCACCTCTCAACGGTGAAGTCTGGGCACCTTAGGTCCCAAGGAGATGAGGGCCACTCCTGGGTGGGGTAGGGCAGCCTCCATTAAAAGGCAGCATCTTGGGGAGTTCTGATGGGCCAGCAGAGGCCTGAGCAGACACACTGACCATGTCTCACTCCCTTCCAGGGCCACGCCTGTTCACGGGATGGGCAAGTGTGGTGGAGTCCAGCTCTGTGCCGGGCTCTGGGGCCCAAGGGGCCCCTGGTGGTCCCTGCCCTCCAGGGGCTCACAGTCTAGTTAGGGTTGAGGGGAGCAGACAGGCACACATATCAGCAACAACACAGGACAACAGAGACCCCAGGGTCCCTCGGCCGGTGGGGGAAACAGCCCAGGCAAAGGGGGGAGATGGGACAGTGTGACGGCTGCGGATCAGCTGGGCTGAAGCTGAGGGCTCGGGAAGGGAGGGTGGCCTGAGTGGAGAGCTGCAGGGTTGGGTGTCTCCTGGGGGTTCAGTAGGGAGCCGCTGGAAGTATTCTGGGGGGAGGGAAGAAGAGAACTAATATTTATGGAGCTTCCCCATGTGCCCCGTACTATCTGAGCCCCTTTTCCCACTCGGTGGCCACGGTCCCCGGGTGAGGTCATTATCATCACCCGCATTTCACAGGGCATTGCTGGGGCAGCCGGGTGGCTCCGGGCTCCTGTTCTCTCCCCCTTGCTGGGAAGGCTTGTGCACAAAGTCAGAGGCAGAGCTGTCTGGGGATACAGCCCCGAGGAGCGAGAGGGAGGCAGGCGAGCGGTGAATCATCTCCTCTCCCTGGAGATGATTCCTGCGGCCTCTGGCCTGGCAGCTGAGTGTGGGCCAGAACTTTCCCAGCTGCAGGCTCCAAGCCCATCTCTGCCTCAGACTGGCTGCAGGCCTGGTCCAGATGGCATCTCGGGGCCAAAGCCTCATGAGATGGCAAGTGGGGTGCACTGAGCCCCAGTTGGTAGAGCTAGAGGAGCCTAACTTTACAAAATGAAGCTTCTTAGCCCAGAGAGGGCAAATGGCTCACTGAGGTTGCACAGCACATGAGGCACAGGTAGGGGCTTAAACCCAGAGCTCCTCACTCTCCTGGTTTTGACTTCCCAAGCCTCTCTTTGGACAGGGAGAAGGGGGAGGTCAGTCCTTCTAAAAGGTCTTTTCCTGGGGGTAGAGAAGGGAAGAAGGGACGGAGCCTTCTCTGGGGATTATTACCTGCCTCTAGCACAAGCACCAAGCAAAGCCAATGCGATTCCCACGCCAGACGCGGCTCTGTCATCATTATTGTTATCAACGCAGTTAATAACAGTAATAACGCATGCTCACAGAGCATGAGACAGTCGGCAAAGCGTTTCATGGCCCACAAGCCGGTCACCCTCACAACAGCCCTGTGAGGTAGGTTTTAGTGCAGGCACAACCCCAAGCCCCTCCGCCCACCTGTGGCCTCTCTGGCTCAGAGAGGTTAAGCGATGGCCCAGGGTCACACAGCTGTGAGCGGTGGGGCCGGGACTTGAACCCGTGCTCTATCCACTACACCCCGCTGCCTCTCATGGAGAAGAGGCAGGGTAGTGTAATGGAGAGAGCGCGGGCCGAGCGGCACCCTGGGCCTTCCTGCGGTCACGGTGTTGTCCTAGGCTCCCCGGTGGCAGCGGCAGTGGTGGCAGGTCCGGCTCCCCGTGCCTGGCCTTCCGCTCGGCAGGCAGGGTGGGCGGCAGGCCCGAGAGAGTTTGTCGATGTCCTGGGTAACCTCATGCTGTTCATGCTCTGGTTCCAGGGGTGATGGAGGAGGGTGGGGTCCTGCAGGGGACCGAGCCGATGGGCCTGCTGGAGCCAGGGCCTGCTGCTTTTGAGGACAGTCCCCACCCTGGCCCGCTGGCCCCTGGCCCTTCCATGGCCACGTCGATGGTGCCTGGTTGTTGGTTTCCCCGTGGAGTTCACTATCAGGTGCTTCAAACAGGCCACGCCGCTGGGTAATGAAGTCACGGGGTCCTCGGAGGCGAGCTCGCGTGTGGGCGCTAGGAGGCTGCCGGGCTGGAATCTCCCTCTGGCCCTGGCCTCGGTGGGGCTTTACACGCCTGCTTGGGGCCTCAGTCTCCCCAGCTGCAAATCGAGACCAGACCATGGTTCTCCAGGGATCTGTGAGTCCCCTGACAGGCTGTAAGGTGACAAGTCCGGACATTTACTTCTCCTAAGAGGGATTATTGCTTTCACGGGACTCTCACGGGGGTTCATGACCCAGGCAGGTTAAAAACCACTGGCCTTCCAGGAAAGGCAAAAGAAGGCTGAGGACCTGCTCCGTGTTAAAGGAGGCTGAAGAGGCGGGACATCTAAACGCCACGCGGCATCCTGCGCTGGCTCCCAGCCTGGGGGACGCTGTGGGCAGTTGGCACACGTGAACATGGATGGTATGTCGGGTATCAGTACTGCATCAATGTTTCCTGAATTGACCGCTGTGCTGTGGTTATGCACGAGGATCCCTTTTCTTGGGAGACACACCTGAAGTAGGAAGAGGCCCTGACGAAGGAGAGAGTGAGGCTCCTGAGAGCAAGGGAGGCACGATGGCAACAGCAGTTGAACCAGAGGGGAGGCCATTCAGGCGTTCAATGCACTAGTCCTGCAACTTTTCTGAAAGTTTGAAATTATATTAAAATAAAAAACTAAGAAAAAAATAGGCCGAGGTCAGAGTTTGTATTCCAGGGCCCACCCATAGGTTGTCTGACCCACACAGGCTTTTGACAAATTGGAATTTCTTCCCAACGTCTTAAACATCGGGAGGTTGACCTGAAAAATCGGAATCTCTTGCTCTCCTTGCAGACAGTGGACTTCGCAGCCACACGGGGGGCACGTCCACAGGCAGCAGGGGAAGCAAGTGAGCGCTTGGTTTGGCGCCCGCACTCCCCCTGCCTCACCCCGTGGACGTGGGGACCTCCGATTTCTGCACGTTTCTACTCTGCCTCGGCTGAAGCCACTGCAGACATGGGCCTGTGTCTGCCTGTCTGTCCTGGGGGACGAGCTCCAGGCCTTTAGGATTTCCTTTGTGCCCCCAGCTTTGGAGGCATCTGGATCTTTCTGAAGGCTGGTCTGCCCCCATTTGTCAGATGGGGAGACCGAGGTCCTGACGGGCAGAGGTCATAGCGGGAGCCAATGCAGGGCTGGAACCTGGAGGTTCTGCCTCCAAAGGCTGTGTCCACTCCACACCACACAGCACCTCACACGTGCACCATTCACAGAGGACAGTCACATCTGTCCAGGCATGTGGTCCCCACAACAGTCCTGTGGGGTAGGCGGGGGGCAGGGCTCCTCACTGGCTCACTGCACAGACACAGATGTGGAGGCTTAGAGAGGAAGGGACTTTTCCAGGGTCAAAGGTCGGGCATGGCAGGCCACCTGATCCAGAACTGAGCGTTCTTTGCCTTCCTCTAGGCTGAGCCAGTGTGCCAGATGCCATATGGGGGTGTCTGAACTACCATGAGGACCCTGCAGGTGCCCCCAGCATGGTCCCTCTGTGTTTTCTGAGGGTCATCTGACCAGAAGGCCCAGCAAAGCCTCCAGCACAGGGGAAGGGCCCGAGATGTCTGGTCATGTGAGAGGCCAAATGGCAGTTATGCAGGGTTCAGAGCACTGGGGAAGACAGAAATCCAGGGGAACCTCCTGGAGGAGGCAGGCTCGGGCAGGCTGAAGGTGGGGAGGAGCTGGATGGTGGAGAGACAGGGCCAGCCCAGACAGGGGGAAAGGGGACACATTCAGGAAGAAGGGAGGGAGGGGAAATGGACATATAAGCTGGGGTTACTCTCCCATTTTACAAGTGAGAAAACGGAGGCTCAGAGAGGGTAAGAAGATTGTCCAAGGTCTCCCAGCCAATGAAGGGCAGAGTCGGGATGTGAACCCAGGCTATCTCACTCCCAAGTCCAGGCTCCGTGCGAGGAACAGGGAAGGGAACCAGCCTACGTGAGCATCCCTCCGGCAGCACTGTGCTAGGTAGGGGCCTCACCTACATCACACACCAGGACGTCACTGTTGTCCTCACAGCTAAACTGAGGCTCAGAGAAGTGAAGCGACATGCCCAAGGCCACACAGCAAGTTCATTTCAGAGCCCAGATCTGGCTCAGCCTGTCCAACTCTGCTCTTTCTACAATGCAGCGCAGCCTCCCTCCTCACTCTGGCAGACAGTGCCTGAGCCCTAAGGTGTGCAGGGCCTGGGGTGGAGCTGGGCTGACCTCCCGACAGCCTCAGGCTCGGGCTGGGCTCCCACCCTCTTGAACTGGCCAAAGATGGAAGGGGCCCATAAAAGGGAGACCTGTTAGATTTGTTTGGGTGGCGGGATGTGGATGGTTTTGCTGTTTATTTTATTTGACATGCTTTGCGCAGCACAAAACTCAATCGGCATGATGAGGCTGTGCCCGAATGGGCTGAGCGCAGTGTGATCTCACAGGCTAATGCACGGGTCCCAGGTGGCACAGGGCAGGGGAGGTCAGGGAAGACTTCGTGGAGGAGGTGGGACTGAACAGATGGGCAGGAGTTAAATGTGCAATGGGGAAGGGAGAGAGCCGTGTGGGAGGAGGACACGGCCTCAGCAGAGGCAGGGCAGAAGGAAGGAAACAAGGCGGGTCTATAGCAGAGGCGCAGGTGAGGACAGGTGTACTGACTCTGTGACTCTCACCGCAGGGAGAAGCACTGAATGCAGCGCCCATTCAGGGTTTCGGCCTCCTCTACCACAGACCCACCCATAGCCTGTCCAGGCCCTGCTCACACACAATCAGCGACGGGGAACTCACTACCATACAGGCAGCCTCTTTTGTTCCTAGAATGGTTCTGACTGTTACAGAATTCTTCTCTTTCCAATTAGATTGCTTTCCATCGGGCTGACCATGCCCCTTTCTCACTGTCTTTTCCCCAGGAGGCTGGGCTAAGCCACTGCCCTCCCTCTCCGCCACACAGCTGGGTTTCTGAATGTCAGTACTGCAGCTCACGGTCAAGTTTCATTTTCTTGAGTCTAATTCACCCTGCACTCTGGCCATCTTTGTGGGTACTGACTCTTGCTTTCTCTTTGTCGGCCTTCCCGGACTTATGGTCTCTGTGAACTTGATGGGCATACGTTCCATACTGCAACAGGACAGAGCTCCACAGAAGGCTGCTAGAAACCTTTCACCAGATTGCCAGCAGTTCAAGGCTCAGCACAAACTGACCAAAATCCCCTGGACTCAGCACAGTCTTCTCCATCTTGTCCACAAAGACACCATGGGAGACCTTGGCTCCTGTTTTCTGACATCCAGAGGCCCAGGGTCTACTCCATTTGCCTGGGCTTCCAGCCAGATGGATAGATCGAGACTAGAGTGGTTGATTCCACTTCAGCTGGCCAGCCGACTTCCCATCCATCTCGGCCCTGTTGCTCTTTTCCAGCGTCTTTGCACCTGTGCCCACCTCTGTGGCTGGTTGCTCATGCTTCAGGTCAGTGATCCTGAACAGTTTCTCTCCCCAGCCTCCTGCCGGGGAACCATCCCTCCTCTCCTTCCTCCAAACTGTCTGGAACCTTCATCACGCATCCACTCAGGCCTAGCACCTCCCCTCAACTTCCACTGATCCTCATGACCCACCTGGTCACTTCTCCCAAGGACGCTCGCCTCTCTGACAACCACTTCAGCCCAGAGGTCAGAACCAGGGCCACAGGGCGATGACCATTTACTGAGCTCTCATGTGGCTCTAAGTTCCAAGAGGGCATTTGAGGTTTTCCATGATCACTTGGTCAGACACCCCCGGGCCTTTGCACTCGCTGTCCTTCTGCCTAATGCTCTTTCTTCTCATTGTTCTGCTTTTAGCTCAAATGCAACCTCTTCAGACAGGCTTTTCCCTGATCAACTAAGATTCCCGTCCCCTTCCTCAGGGTCTCTATCTCACTATAATGGTGTAATGTCTTCACCTGACTTATCACTCTCTGAAATTATGTTACATATCCGCTTGTTTGTTCCTTCCTTGTCTGTCCCTTTTACTAGATTCTAAGCTCCAGGAGGGCAGGGACCTTGTTTGTCTCATTAACCACTGGCACACAGTGGGTGCTTAATAAATGTTGGTTGGATAGTTCTTGATAATAAATGCCCCAGACCTAATTCTCACTCCTTTTTACCATCGTACCCTGCAGACATGCTGCTCCTCCTCTGTAATTCTAGGAAATCCCGCTGTGCCTCTGTTAGGAGGGCCCTTTCTCCACAACTCTGCTTGGTGGGCTCCTACTCACCCCTTAAAACCCAGCTCAATTCCACCTCTCTGGATAGTTCTGTTCTGTTGGTTTTCTCACACCTTCCTCACTCCTCTACTGTGGAATTAGCTATTTGCTGGTCTGCTTCCCCCAGCTTACTCAAGCTGGGGGCTTATCATCATGGAAGGGAGGGCCCAGGGGCTGGCCCAGAGCAACTGCTCAGAGGATGTTTGCTGAGCACTGCTGGACAATAAAGCCTTTTTGGTGTCCCTGCTTGGAAGAGGGGTACTTCACCTGTCTGGTGCCTCACCTCTGCAGGGTCTCCCCTCCTCTCTTGCCCCCTGCAGCAGCCAGACTGAGATCTTAAAAATGTAAACATGATCAGCTTACTGCTGATTCCAGAGGATCCTCATCCTACTCAGAAAATTTATAAACTCCTGACCATGGCGCACAAGGTCTCCCTCTTGCTCATGGTCCCGCCTCAGGGCCTTTGCACTTGCTACTCCTGCTCCCTGCTATACTCTTTCCCTGGCAAGTTGCAAGACCAGCTCCTTTTCATCATTCACACCTCAGCTCACACGGGGCCTCCCCGACCTCCCCCACCACCTGCACTCCACTGCCCTGCTTTTTTTCCATCATATACCTATTGCCCTCTGGAATTTTTACATTGTCTGTCTCTCCACACTACACTACAAGCTCCTCAAGGCTGGGGCCTCGAGGATCTGCCTTGTACACTGCTGTGTCCCCAGCCTCCAGCCCAACGCCTGGCACACAGCAGGCATCTAAAGTAGGCATCACCAGACTGATTCTTTCTCATCTCTAACGAGAACAGGCTTCCATGTTCGACTTTTCAGAAAACCAACTTACTACAAGGTAAGTTCCATGGGGGCAGGAATCGTTGTCAGTTTGATTCCCTGTGCTTTGCCCCAGGGCCTGGAGTACTGCCGAGTGCACGGAAGCCTCAATGTACGACCGCAGGGGAAAAGGGAGGGAGTTCTCGTTTGGGGCCGAGTTGGCCAGAGATCCGGAGCCAAGGACCAAAGTCTCTGAGACCCTCCAGCCTCATAAAGGGGACATGGATGCCCCCTAGGCATGGGGGCAGGAACCAGCAATGGGAGTGAGCCCACCGTGGGCCACAGCTCACCTGACAGCAGCATGGGGTCCTTGTCCACAGACTTGCGCACCTGGTCAGACTCCCCCGTCAGGGAGCTTTCATCGATCTTGAGGTCATTGCCCTGGATGAAGAGGCCATCTGCAGGGAGGAGGTCACCTGGTAGGAAGAAGGGTGAGGGGGTCAGTCAGCAGGGTCTCAGGTGGCTGGAGAGGCTGGAATATTCTCTTCAAGGCATGATTACAAGGAAGGTTCACCCTTGGGAACTGGCTGCCTAGGGTTCCCAGGATACAGGAACCAAGATGGCGCCCATCAAAGGACAATAGGCAGCTGAAGCCTGGGGCCAGGGTGAAGGGCATGAGGCCTGGAGGGCTGAGGTTAGGTCCCGCAATAATCCTAGCTTGGGTGGGCATGTCCTTCAGTTTATAAAGTGTTTCTCTTGGCATGGCATGGATTTGGGGCCCAGTTTTCTCAATGATTCAGTCTTCTCTGGTCTCAACTATGTTTTGGGGAAATTCTTTTGGAAGGGATTAATCTCTCTCGACTAGGCTGAAGAGCCCCCAAGACAGGCATGTTATCAGAGGAAACCAAGCCCCCTAGGGCTGAGTGAGGAGAGGCCTGCCAATCTTTCCCCCATCTTTGGCCTCTATTTACCTAGGACATATCTCATCTAAATCCCCTTTGGCACCAGCCTGCTCACTTTCTCCATGGCAGTATCACAGGCCTAGAATGTTCGCCCATCCATGTCCACTCCCTATAACACCTTCTCTAGCCCAACGACCATCCATTAACAGCCAAATCAGAGGTGGGAAATGGATTTCACCTCATCAAGCCATTCTGAGCGTTAGTGGTCCTTGGAGTGTTATATTGAGAAGGCGTCTGAGGATGTATCTAGGCTTTGAGCTGAGATTGATTAGTAATGTCTGCTAAGGGTAGAAGTGTGGAGAGTTGTGGGACGTGTGCTATGTATTTGCCATTTCTGATTTAAACGGATTCTGGAATCTTACCTCCAGAAAGGAGCCTCCACCTCTCCAAGGAGCTCAGAAGACAACCTGGCTTGAGCTCAGAAGACAACCTGGCTTGGGCTCAGCCTTCAGGGATCCACCCCCTGCCCTGGGCCAGCCTCTCTGGGTCCCACCTGTGCCCAGACGCCAGCTCCAACATGTGGCTCTGTGGTTGGGTCACTTACCATATTTGACCTGGGCGATATCCCCAACCACAATCTCAGCCACAGGGATCTGGACCACCTGGCCAGCCCGGACCACGGTGAACTTCTGCTCCTGTTCAATGCGGCTCTGCAGGCCCCGGAACTGTTTCTCTTTGCTCCAGTCATTGAAGGCCGTGACCAGGACCACGCAGATGACCGAGAGGAGGATGGCGGCCCCCTCGATCCAGCCTGCCTCCGCCTCCCCTTCATCTTCTGCCCCCGCCTGGGCCGTTGCACATCCTGCGGAGAGCAGAAGGAAGCAGGTGAGGTGGGTCAGCCAGGCAGAAGGGGCCTCACAGCAATCAACAGTGCAAGTGCTTTAGGGTCTAAAATGCAGTTTTGCTGATGCCCTCTCCTTCCCTTCTTCCATCAACTGTGAGGCAGGTTTCTAGGCTGGGGCGGGAGCCATAGTGCTGGACCTGCCCTCCAGCAAGCTGGTCTGAACCCTGCTGCTGCCCCTTTATGGTCCTGGGTAAGCCTTCCCTAAGCTTTGGTGTCCTTATCTGCAAAATGGGAGTCACTGAGACCACCTTCCAGACTCAAGGGGAGGAAGGCGAAAGCTCCAGCCTGTGCTTAGCACACAGGAGGTTCTTACTCAGCCCTTGCTGGATTTGAGCCCTGACTACACAGGGAGGACGCCGACACTCCGAGCCACTTGTCTGATCCACAGTGACCCTCCACCCCACACCCTTGCACCATTGAACCTCCAGGTCTGGGCCCCACATTGCTTAAGGCCCGCCAGACCCACCAGGTGAAAAAGAAAAAGAAGACACCAGACACATTTGATGTCAAGGCCTCGGACTTGAAGGACGTGAAGGCAGGTCCTGCCCACGCAGCGCTGAGCCCTAGGGCCTTTCCAAGCCCCTCCGCACATTCCGTCTCCCGCATCCCCACAAGGATCCGGAAAGTGAGAGGTATTACCCCCATGGACAGATGTGGAAACTGAGGCCCAGAGAGGTGAGTGCCACACCAGGACTGGCCTAGGCCCTTCCTTCCAATGGGCAGGGGTTGGGGGGTGGAGAACGGGTCTCTCCATGGACAGTGACTGTGAGAAGCATCTGACGACCCACTCCTAGAAAACTCAGAGCGGGCCCCTTCCACCGAGGCTGGGTCCTGACTGGGCCATTCGCAAGGCCTGCTGTGTGCCAGGCATTCACCTTAACCCTCAAGCTGGCTGAGAGGAGAGAAGCGGTTCAGAGAGGGACAGCAACTCAGCCAAGATCACACAGCAGATCTGGAGTTTGAATCCAGCCCTGGAATCTGGGAGGCGGAGGCAGGCTGGATCAAGGGGGCCGCCATCCTCCTCTCGGTCATCTGCGTGGTCCTGGTCACGGCCTGGTCACCGGACCTGGCCTGCCCCCTATCCCTGAGTCCAGCGGCCCTCTCTGCCACATGCTGGCCTCACTGGGAAAGTAGAAAATGTTGCCAAAGACCCATGGTCGACTGTCTGGAAGCCTAACTCAGTCCCAAGGAAGAGAGAACAGCAGTTTCAAGAGTCCCCAGCATGACTCTCTGGGAAACGAGGGGTCGAAAGCAACATGACCAGAAGGCCAGGTGGTACCAGGGAATGTTTTCTGGCTCTCAGCTCCTGGAAGGGTCAAGGCTCAGCTGGTGGGCCCATTCTTGGGAGGATACAGAGTCATTGCAGGCCGGCGGTGTGGGTCACTAGAAAATTCCACATCTTTCGCTGAACCAGCCACTCCTCATCGGCTAATAAACAACTATACCACTGTGTGGGGTTCTCAAAGCCACTTTTCTTTTCTTGGGGAATTTCAGACTTTTCCAATAATTTTAAACTGTTTAACTGAACCAGCCTTTGGTGGTGATGATAATCATTATCATGGTGATGATAACGGACATCGGGCTAGCTCTGAGTTCAAATCCCAGCTGTGTGCCCGGAGCTAGCTGCTTAACCACTGTGCCCTGGTTTTCTCATCTGCAAAACCGGGGTAATGACAGGTGCTTCCTCCTAGGTGGTGGTGAAGGCTGGGGAGAGGCTGTACGTAAAGCACCTGATGCAGCGAGCACACAGTAAACGCTCAGTGTAAGGGTGGCTTTTTGTCCAGCACGTGATGTCATCACACAGGCAGCCTGAATGGGGCCTCGAGCCCCACGTTCAGAGGGGATCCAGTTGGACTTCAGAACCACGTGAAGGTGGGAGGAGGGGAACTAAGGTGCCCCTCTACTAGTGAACGACACCAGTGAAATCCCCCAAACTGGGAAACACAGGTGAACCTTGCTAAATAGAAACCCAGTACACGGAGATGCATTCTCTTGGACTTCAGGGGAGTGATTCAAGATACAGAGCTCAGTTCTTCTGCTTCTGGGACTTTTGTTATCCCCTGCCCCTGCCACATGCTCTGTAAGTGGGAGCGCTGTTTTTTCCCTGTCCTGTGCTTCATCAATGGCCCCCCGTTTTAGTTACTGAAACTTTTAGGACACTTAGAGACAGTCCAGGCCCTGGAACTGGAAAGACATGGCTTCAAATCCAGGCTCTGCTGTGTGATCTTGGGTAAGTGACTTGGCCTCTCTGAGTCTCAGTTTGGACAGCTATAAAGTGGGATGACCCCAGGGACTTTGTGAGCCCAGGGCTTAGTAAGGGCCTGGCACGTGGTAAGTACACGGCAGACACTGGTCCTCTCCTTTTCATGAGCGTCTCTCTTTGGACTGACTTCTGAGAGCCAAGGGCATGGTAGTTGAGTGGGTCCACACCCTGTTACCTTGACTCCAAGCCCTGTCTGCTGCCCTTGCTGATTCAATACCAAGGAGCCCTCTGGGCCCTTGAGGGCACTCACTTGGCCAGCAAAAGCCCATGAGCTTTTTGAGAACTGTCTGATGATTACATGGTGCCCTGGGACGGCAAGAACGTAGGCATGCAGATTGCTTAAGCTATTGGGAGCCACCAAACCCTGAAAACAACTCCTGCTGCTCTGGTGCAATTAAGGGAAAGAGATGAGAAAGGGGAAGAAAGAGGGGCGTGGGTAGGCCCTGCTGAGGTCTCCTCTGGGGCTCCCTTGGACTGGGGCGGGGACAGGATCTGGAGATTGTGACCACAGGGTCTGGGAAACCCGCAGCTGCCCTCCCTGGACCCAGGGTTTTCTAGGGTGTGGCCGCATACTGTCTGTGTGACCTTGGAGAATCCACTTGGCCTCTCTGGGCTTCCCTCTAGCTGTTCATCAGTAAAATGGGGAAACTACTTTCTAGGTGGTTACCAGGGCCTGGCATCGAATAAGGACCCTCAAAACTGGTCAAGCCACAAACATTTTCTAAGCACATGCTATGTGCTGGTCACTCTGCTGGCACTCTGGCACTAGGGGAGCTGTCACAGGCAGGGAGTTGGAAACATGGGGTATGCCTATCCCAGCCCTGTCACAAAAGTGTTGTGTGACCTCTGACAAGTGTCTGGAGGTCTCTGAGCCAAGAGAGCAAACAGGGAAGGGCTATGCGTGCTGCAAGGCAGTCTAGAGCCTGTTAGTTCATCACCAGCGTCGTGTTATACATAACTGATGCAGCCTGAGTCTGACATGGCAGGGGGTGGCCCAGGCAACATGGAAGGTCCAGAGCTCAGAGCTCAGGCCGGGGCCTGGGTGTTGGGGAGGAGGAAGCACAGTCACGAAGTGCAGGAACTTCATTCTGTGCGACTAGAGTGTGCACATCAGCCCTCATCAACTGAGTGTGGCCTGAGCTAGTGTCTCAGCTGGAGGAAGGGAGGGGCAGTAGAAAGAACCAGAAGCCTTGGGTTTAAAATCCAGCCCTACTGCCTAAAAGCTGTGTGACCTTAGGCAAGTCCTTGCCCTCTCTGGGCCTTGGCTCCCTCCTCTCTAAGATGGAGGTGATCCCAGCCATCTGTGTGCAGGGCTGTGGGAAGGCTCCTCCTGGTACAGCCTGGGAGCCTGATCCATGTTCCCACTGCACCCCTTCTATCATCTGCCTGCTGAGTTCTAATCTTGCACTACATTGGGTCACAAGAGGTCACTTCTCCGGGTGGCACTGACTCAACCCGGTCACTTTCTGAGGAAACGTAGCCGAGGGACAGGAGTGTGGGCTCGGGAGCTGGAACACCTTGGTCTGAGTCACGGTTCTGCCGCTTCCCAAAGTCTGACCTCCCAAGTCATTTACCATCTCAGGGCCTGGGTGTCCTGGGTGATAATAGCACCTGCCCACGGGGTTGTTGTGAGGGTCAAGTGAGGATCACATGAACTGTCACCCTAAAAGCTTCCAACTAGTGGCGGCTCTAAAAATAGTAGGAATTACCCTTCTTATTATGCTTTGTGTTGCTCCCTTAGCTTTGTTCAAGGCTCACGCAAGTAGCCGTGTGCCATCTCCTTCTATATTTTCTGGAAAACTTCTGCAAAGAATGCTGCCCATTATGCATCTCTCATAATATCCTACGTGAAGGTTCATCCCAGAATTCACTGTCAGGGGACATGCTATCTTCCTAAAGAACTACCTTTCCTCCTTGCTGATTCCTTGAGCTATGCAAATCATCCTAATTCACTTTCTGCTTTGGCTGCCAGGAAGTTCAAAGTCAAATTTATATCTCAATCGTAGTAGCAAATTTATTTGCTTTAAACCCTCTTTGGAAAGAGGTCATGCAGAAAAAAGAAATTAGCTAGTAATAGGAGGTATAAAATTGAGGTAGTTGGCCAGATAGACTTGGCTATCCATTTTCTCAGAAAACTCTGGCCTGGGAGGGGGTGGGGTGACAGCTGTTCAAGGAACCTCAGAGACCACTTTCTCATTTGGGGAAAGGAGGCCCATAAGGGTTATTTCTTACATGCTTTTCACTTTTTATTTGCTTGCCTGAAGCAGTGACCTTAGTAGGATTATCTACTTACACAGCACATTGATTAAGAAATGTCTAATTATAATTAATAACAAAGAAAAGTGTTTACACTTTTCTACAAACGCCAAATCAGATTATAAAAAGCTAACAACAAAATAATATGTGATCCCACATATCTCATGGTATGTGTGTGCATATGTATCTGTCTGCCTATCTATCTATGTATATATGCGTAGAGTGATACAGGTTTAAAAGACTTTGTCATCACAAAGGAAAGCTGTCGTGGAGCTGGTGAAGCCCTAGCCCTTGGGAGGTGATCAGTTTCTGGAATGAAGACTGAATGGAGGTTGAGGTTTTCTTTTCCTTTCTTTTTTTTAAATTGAAGTATAACTGATTTACAATGTCGTGTTAGTTTCAGGTGTACAGCAGAGTGATTCAGTTATACATGCATGTGTATATATATATATATATATACACACATATCTATTCTTTTTCAGATTCTTTTCCCTTATAGGTTATTACAAAATATTCAGTAGAGTTCCCTGTGCTATACAATAGCTCCTTGCTGGTTATCTATTTTATATATAGTAGTGTGTATATGTTAATCCCAACCTCCTCATTTATTTATGAGGTTTTCCATTAGGACTTCTAAGTCCTGACTTTGAGAAAGTGGGTTTGCCCCAGAACTCTCCCTGGGTGAGTGGCACAGTGTTTCCTCCACCCACAAAACAATGTCCCCATTCAGAACCGAGGACAGGTTTCGGGATGCCCTCTCAAGTCCGAGACTCGTCAGGTGGGAAAGCATGTTCAGCATCGGGCCCACAAGGGTGTGCCTGACACGGAACCAAGCTAGGACCGGGACTGAGAGTCCTTCTCCCGCAAGGCACACAGCATGGGGTCCCCAACGGGGATGCAGGGAAGGGAGCCCGGGGCGGTCTACCCGCAGCGGCTGCAGGTCCAGCACCTCCAGGTGCCCTCTGTGTGCGCCACGCTGTCCACACGGCCCTTCACCACCTCCCTGTAATAACCCTTCAAGGTGAGGTCTGTCGCCCTGTTTTGCAGATGAGGAAACTGAGACTCAGAGAAGGAAAGTGACTTGCTTAAGGGCACACAGCCAGGAAGTGATGGAGACAGGATTCTAACCCGGGAGAATGGGCTCACTTCAGAAACTGAGTCTTCATCCACTTTATCCTCCTTCCACACTCAGAGAGCGGTGGCTGGCCGGGGAGAGGGAGAATGGCTTTCTTTTTTTTTCCGGTACGCGGGCCTCTCACTGTTGTGGCCTCTCCCGTTGCGGAGCGCAGGCTCCGGACGCGCAGGCCCAGCGGCCATGGCTCACGGGCCCAGCCGCTCCGCGGCACGTGGGATCCTCCCGGACCGGGGCACGAACCCGTGTCCCCTGCATCGGCAGGCGGACTCCCAACCACTGCGCCACCAGGGAAGCCCCTGGAGAATGGCTTTCTTGTAGCAAAATTTCCCTTCCTGATCTTCTAGGACAGAGGTTGGCGAACTTCCTCTATAAAAGGCCTGAAAGTGAATACTTCAGTCTTTGTGGGCCTTGCTGTCTTTGTCACAGTCACTCAACCCTGCCGTCGTGGTGGGAAGTCAGCCACAGACAGCATGGAAAAGAAATGGGGGTGTCCCAACGAAACTGCATTTTTAGACGATGACATATGAATTTTCATACAATAGTCACGTGCCGCAAAATAGTATTATTTTGATTTTCTTTCAACCGCTTAAAAATGTAAAAACCAATCTTAGCTCACGGGCCATATAAAAACAGAAGGTGAGCCAGAGTCGGCCGTGGGCTGAAGTTTGTGATCCCTGTTGCAGAATATCAGGTGCACAGAGCTCCGACGTCATCATGGATTTTTTCGTAGTTGCAGGCCTTGAGGAGCCAGCAATTTCGGGGTTCTGAGGAGAAGCCCAGCGCTGGAGCTGAAACAGGGTCGCTCAGAAGCTGGAGCACCCAGAGAGCAGGGCACCTGAGAACAGGGCTGATGCCCTGTCAGATCAGAGTGTGGATGTAGGCCACGGGTGAGCGATTCGTGGGCTCTGTCCCCAGCTGTGAGAGTGGGGAGCTCTCAGAGAGCAGCCTGGACAGAAGTTCGGGGTCACCCACCCTTGGGCTCCATCCAGCACAACCAGAGTCTCTCAGGGAGTGGTCTGGGCAGTGGTGTTTTTAACAAGCCCCAGTGCAAAACCTGAGGACTATTTCTTTGCTGGGTGACCCTGAGCCAGTTAACTCACTTCTCTGTGCCTTGGTTTCCTCATCTTTAAGGCGGGCATAATCATGGACCCTACCTCATGGGGCCGTTAGGACAGCATCTCAGGGCTCGGCACCCTGTAAGTGCTCAACAAACACTCGCTCTAACGTGACGATTGTTGGTCCGACCCCTGCATTTCACACATGGGAGAATGGGGGCCGGGCACTCCCAGCCTGGGGTCGGGCTTAGCCACCCACTAGCTGTGGGTGAGGCCCTGCCCCTTGGGCCTCGGTTTCCTCACCTGGAGGGAGCCATGGCCGTGAGCCCCTAGTGCCCTCCTGTGTGGCCAGGCATGCATGTTGCCGGGCGGGCAGCAGGGGTCCCAGGCCCTGTCTTACCTTCATTGTTTTCACCGGGCGGGTGGTAGAAGGAGAGCCCCAGGGAGATGATGGCGGCGATTTCCAGGATGATGAGCGTCACGTCTTGCAGTGCCTCCCAGACAAGCTGCAGGAAGGTTTTTGGCTTCTTTGGAGGTATAAAGTTTTGCCCAAAAATCTGCTTTCTCTTTTCCAGGTCTGGAGCGGTGCCTGGCAAACCTGCGGACAGAGTGCAGAGAGGTTGGCCCGGGGGCGCAGGAGAGACACAACACGTTCTGGGAATCATCCACATGGCGGAGGGAGGAGAGAAGGGGAGAGAGGCAAAAACAAGGCAGGGGGCTGGCAGGCACCCGCCAGGAGCCCGGCGCCCAGTGTTTGCTTTGGCCCAGAGGGTCTCCCGAACAGAGACACTGGCGTGCTGCGGTGGGAGGACTGGAACATTCTGCTGTTACAGTTGTGGGGCCGCGTGGTCTAATATCTACTATCATAGATAAGCTATCACATCACGGCTTCTAGAACTCCAATAGTCTGTCGTTCATTCGCTCATTCGTCCAGTTATTCATTCAACCCGTGCTTCTCTCGCTGCTGCAGGCCCGGCCATTGTGGGTGCTGGAGAGGGTCCCGCGAAGGGAAAAGCCCCACGCTCAGGGATGCGGGAGCTCAGCGGTCCCGGGAGTCCCACAGTCTATGGTTCAGGGGTACAGGACATGGGCATGCCTCCTGTCTGGGTTTCTAGGTGCTGACGCCGACAGTGAAACACCCACCTACCGCCGCCAAGAGCCAGACTGGCGAGACCTCATGGGAGAGCCGGGGGTGGCTCGCTCCCAAAGAAACCCCACACCTGCCTTGCCTATCAGTGCAGGTAAGCACTGGAGATCCGCTGTCCTGCCTGTGCACGGGGGAGGAGCCCGAGCTGAGTTATGTCCATTTCATAGAGGAAGAGACCAAGGCCTTCATGAGACCCAGAGGTGGCCTTGACACCGCTCCTGGGACCTGAGAACCCAGGCCAGCCCTGTTCTAAGCACATGGAAATGTTGCCCCCAGCCTCTTGTGCTGTGGTGGCATCTGGGAGCTCCATATCCAGAGCAAGCAGGCACGACGTAGTATGATTCAGGGACTGCAGGGAGGTTCCCTGTCTTCCTTCCTTTGCAGACAATGTCTGAAATTCTTCCCTTTCACTAAAAGCTGCAATTCCTTTAGACTCCCTGGGAGGGGAAGCCATCATTGGTTCTGGACACCATAGTGTGAACAAGCTTCAGGCTTTTTCCTGGGAATGGGTTTTGATGAGGGGAAGAAGGGAGAATTTGAGAGGGTGGTGGGCCTCTGAGGAAGGGGCTAGGCACAGTCAACGGTGGCCTGTTAACAGCAGTTAGCTATGCCTTTGGTCAGCCAGTTCCTTTCTCTGAGGCTCAGTTTCCCCACCTTGAAAGTAGGAGAGTTCAATAGAATGTACGGACCCCGAGGAGCCCAGGGATTTCAAGGTCTACAGGCCCTGAAGTGGTCTTGCTGGGGTCTGTTCACATTTTGGGGCTCCTCATAAGGTTTGGAGTAAATGAAGGTTTCACTAAGAAGAAGTTTGGTGACAATGGGACCAGCCCACTTCCTGGGCTCCTCCTGATTGATTCCAAGAGAGGTGAGTCTTTGAATCTCCTGAGGGTCTGTGATTCAAATGTTCTGGAGTCTGCCAGTAGTGTGACCAGTAGAAAATATGGGTGTCCTCCAGGTCAGGGGGTCTAGCCATGGCTTAGAGGTTCTGTCATCCGGTTGTTCACAGGCCTAACGTTGAGATCCTGGGTCCTGGGACAGAGCACAGGGCAGGAGCTGCAAATGAGAATCGCTGTGGGGTCGGGCAGGTTTTGTGAATGAGTGAAGTAGGTGGGTGGGAGGCAACAGGGAGTGATGGGGACTGGGGCAAAGTGAAGAATCTCAGCCCTTCTAAAGGGGACAGATATTTCTCATCTCCTGTGGGGGACTGTGGGCCCAGTGTGGTAGACTCTCTGGTCTTCTAAGACAAGCTGGACACCTGGAATTTGATGTAAAATTTCCCCATTAAAAACATTCCAGGGCCAAACACAACGTATCCATAAACTGGATTTAGCCCGTAGGTGGCTATTGGAGACCAAGCATCAAGAACTCGGGTGGGGCTTGGAGTCACATGTCATGGGCTCAAATCCCAACTTGGAGTGACTGTGGGTAAGTGACTTCACCACCAGTGCCTCAGTTTCCCCTCTGTAAACTGTGGGCAACGGCGGGGCCTACCTCACAGGGGCAGGACGAGGCTTTGGCAGGCTGTCCGTGTAAGGTGCCTAGTGCTATGCCAGGCACCAGGTGAGGATATGGGGTTATTATTGTCCGGCCTTAGGAGGTGGAGTAATTAATCACGACCTCCTGGAGGAGGAAGACTGCAGGAAGACTTCCTCCCAATAGGATGGGGAGGAGGGCGGTCAAGGTGAGGACAGGCACAGTGGAAGGCCATGTGACTGCAGACAAGCCACTTCTCTCTGGACCTCAGTTTCCCCACACGTGACATGAAGGATGGGCTTGGCTGAAGGCCGGGGACCGGCAGCTCTGATACCTTATATCCAAAGACAGTTCTCTCGATAACACGTGGACACAATACCACTAGATGATATGCACACATGTGGACGTGGCACAGGATGGGGCCAGCCGCTTGTGAGCAGCCACAGACACTGTGCCCCTCTAGCCATCGTGACACACATGGACATAAATTTCTCCACTGATTTAAGTCCCCAAGTCTGGCTGAGTTTCCACCCCTATCTCCGCTGTAGGAATTCCTAGACCCATGAAACCTGTCAGCCCATGGCTCCAGAATGTCTATGTAGGCAGGAAAGTGGGCACTGGCTGGAGGGTGGGAGTGGGTGGTGAGGATCCGGTTGGAAGGCGGGTGGCCAGGACTTCTTCTAGAAGCTGTGAAGATATGAATTGTCTGTATCAAAGAAACGGGGGGTGGGGGGCGCGGTCCAGTGGAGGTGAAGGCCCTGCATAGGGCTGCCCGATAAAATACAGGATGACCAGTTAAATCTGAATTTCAGATAAACAGCAAATAATTTTTTAGTATAAGTTATGTCCCCTATAATACTGGGGACATACTAATAAAAATTATGTTTTACCTGGAATTCAAATTTCACTGGATATCCTGTATTTCACGTTGTTAAATCTAGCAACCCTACCCCTAAAGCACCCCCCATCCCGTCACCCTCGGTTCTCCCATTGTTGGATCAGGACAAGTCCTGTGGTCAGCCAGTCTCACTCTCCCATTTGACAGGCAGGAAAACTGAGGCCCAGGAATGGGGAAATGACTCGGCCCAGATACGGTGATTCAGCTGCAGAGCCGGGGCTGGACTCCTGACTCCTGGCCCAGGCCCTTTTCACCAAGGGAGGGGCTTCTCATCTTGCTCAAATGAGAAGTGAGTGAGCTTTAAAAAACTAAGCCTTATTGCACACACAAAAGTATGGACATTTCATACTCTCTCTCTCTGTCAACCTCATTTAAGAGATTTGATTCAGACTGTCCTGAGGTGACCTCTGAGTAGCCTTTATCTCATCTCCTTGGAAAAAGGGAGGCCAGAGAAGCCATTTTTCTCTCCTCCTGCAAAGGGTTCTTGATGGTTGAATGCAGACATCTGAGATGTCATCAAGAGAGGAGCTTCCCTATCTTCCCGGGAGGCGGCACTCTGCTGAGCAGCTGCCTGCAGCCTCAGGGCAGCTTTCAGAAACAGAGGGACCAAATTCCAGTCTCAACCTGCCGCTAACCGAGACTTTGGGCAAGTGGCAGCCCTTCTCCTGGAACCTCAGTTGCCTCATCTGCAAATTGGGGCAGACGGACAACCCTCTGCTCTGCCTGCTGGGATGAAGGTGAAAGGCCGTGCAATATGGGAAATGCCTGGCACACAGGAGGTGCCCAGAATCTGGGCAGAAAATCCCTTTGAACTCATATGCCACCCCCATACGGCATCGCCAGCAGTGGCAGAGTATTCGTCTTTTCACTGTTCTGTGACCTTGAGTGACCCCTTTAGAGATGCAGGACCTACACCCACCCCCTCCCCCCCGCCACCCCATTCCCTCCACTATGTTGGGGCTGCAGACAGCAGGGCACTAAAGGCACACATACGTGCTCTTAGGTGATCATCGCTTTACATGTGGCATGCGTTCACTTCTCCTGGCCATTCTATAAGAGGGCAATTATCAACTGCATTTCAAGGATGGAAAAACTGAGGCTCAGAGAGGTAAGGTGACTTGCTCAGGGTCACACAGCTAAAGCTGGGATTTGAACCCAGGTCTCTGAGGCTCCACAGCTGTAGTATTTCTACATCGTGCCAGGATGCCTATTTTAGGGCCCAGGACCTAAAAGCTAACAACTCCACCATTCTCCTTGTTCTCGAAGACAGCCTTTGGCTATAAACAGAGACTTGGCAATAGACAAGAGCTTGCCCCCAGGGATGCCAAGCACCTGAAGAAAATGGGAAAATTTAGTCACCAGGCTGGGTGTTGCTAAATATTTCTGTTGTCGCTGTGGTGTAGGTTCCTCCATTAGCATAAATAAAAGTCTTATATTTTGGAAGAAAAAAAACCCCATAAGCCCTTCAAAAGCTACAACATTTATAGAAAAATGCATTTCTGTCTTTGGAAAGTGAGTGGGCTAAATCAACTGTGGTGCATCCAGTCCATAAAATACTACGTAACAATTTTTAAAAATGCAATCCATTTATATGTACTAACATAGTACAAACCTGAGTGAAAAAATCAAGTTGCAGAGCAATGTGTGTAGTTTGATTCCATTTATGTAAAACAGAAAACTCAGGAACACCACAGTTTATATTTTCTGTGGGTACATATATATGTAAATATGTAGCAAAATGTCTGTAAGGATCTGCTCCAAACCCATGACAGTGGAACCTCTGGGAAGGAAAAGGGCACTCTGATTGGTTGCAGTGGTTGGGACTCTAGCTTTGACTGAAATATTTTGATTTTAACCAGGACGATGTATTCATGTTTTATTTGAATGATTCAAAGTTTAATTTAAAGGGGGAAATCAATATGTACTGTAAGAAAATACATGTTTTTTTCCATGTAACCTTTAGACATGAACTGGGAGACGAATATTCCTGGGTTAAAATCTCGGCTTCAACACTTAGCACCTGTGTGTACCTCCACCCAAAGAAATACTTAACTCAGATCCAACCACTCCCCTTCACTACCTGCATATTAGTCGTAGCCATCTCCCTGCTGCTACCCTCAATCCATTCTCCACCTCGTGGCCAGAGGGATGGCTTAAAAGCATAAAGTGCACTGTGTGAATGTCAGGTCCTTGCTGGAGATGCTCCAGGGGCTTCACTGCACAGAGAAAATCCGCTCTCCTTGCCCAGATCTGGAAGGCCCTGTATAGTGTGGTCCCTGCTTTCTTCTGAAGTCGTATCACCCCCTCCCCACCACTATACTCCAGTGCCACCAGCCTCTGTAGTATGGCTTCAACACAGTGCCCTCCTGCCTCAGAGCCTTTGCATGTGCTGTTCCCTCTGCCTGGAATCCTCTTCCCCTCATTTGCATCTAACTCAGCTGAACCTGTCTCTCTCCCTGCCCAGGTTGGACCCCTTTTTGAATGCTCTCATACCTCACTGAAAATCCCTTTCATTTTAATTTTAATTTTAATAATTAATAATGTAATTGTTTTTTCTTAATGTTGGACTCTCCTGCTGACTATTAAGCACCATGAGGGCAGGGACTGCATCTGTCACACACTAGCTGTTCAAGAAACAGGTGCACAGGAAGAAAGGAGGTGAGGAGGGTACAATACTTAACTCCAAAGCAATGTGTGCTCCGAGGTATTTTCAGGCTGAGGCCAGGGTTGGGGGGCAGGGGAGATACTCAGGGTCTCCTCCTGTGTCCAAGGCGGTGGTCTCCTCTGTCCCTCTTGCTGATGAGAGGGATGGAGAAGCCTCCAACCAGATCCCCACAAAAGGACTTGTTGGGGAAACACACATGTCCAGCCTCAGCCTCACCCTGTGGCATCCCTCACACTTAGGGAGGTGCCTGAAGTTACTGGGGGAAACTGTTGGTGAGATCCAGTATCTGACATAAACACCAGGAAAGGAGAGGCCTTCGTTTCTGTGATAGTAGCTTCTCCTACTCTTCAAAAAGGCGGCTTTACTGAGGACCAGGAGGCATCTCTTAGAAATAGAGTCTCTCTCAGGATGAAAGAATTCTGGGGGGGATGGGAGAGACGGGAGCAGGGGAGGAGGATGGTGGTGTGACAGTTTTCACCCATGAAGACCCCAGAAAGCGGAGAGTAACTCCCTTGTAAAAGTTTTAGGAAATGGGTCCTCATCCCTGATCTTGTTTGGGCCTCTCGACTCTGCGGAGCGTGTATTAAGAGGTCCATGTTGCAGATGAGGAAATGGTGGTTCACAGAGGCTCAGGGACCGACCTGAGTTCGCATACCTAAACCTCCAAACAGTGATGATACTCACGTTTTCCCTGTGACGGCATTTTGTTATCCCCATTTTACAGATGGGGAAACTGAGGCAAGGGGATGTCAAGAAACCTATCCCCTGGAGGGCAACTCCAAATCTGTCTGGATCTAGAGTCTACATCTGAACCACCGTATCATGACCCCCCAGAACATGAACCTGGGTCTCTTCACCGTATGTAACCAGTGCAAGCTCTTCTAACCAGGCTGATCCTCGTGAGGGAGGCTGGAAAGGCATCAGGAATAGCCCCATTTTACAGATGAGGAAACTGAGGCACAGAGAGGCGAGAAAGTGACTCTCCCCAAGGCGAATCCTTGAGAGCTCAGGGATCTGCACTCTGGGCCATCCACAGCCGCACCCTCCCTCCTTTGAAGAGGAACGTTTCAGAGCCTTGAACCCTGACATGCTCCTTGCACTTGGGTCACCTGGCAGGTTCTGAGCACCTGAAAGGCTGTATGGCTGGAGGCTTAAGGAGGTGTGCGGAATCAGGTAGACCTGAGTTTGAATTCTGGCTTTGTCACTTTCTAGCTATATGGCCTTAACCAAGTGATTTACATAAACAGTTCTGGACCTTGGTTTCCTCATCTGTGCGAGGGGGATAATTGGTACCCACTTCCTCGGGTGATGCACCTAACGCACGCAGCATCGCACTTGGTGCAGGGAAATACCTTGATGAATGGAAATCATTATCGGTACTATTATTATCTGCTAAGGAGCTGTGACAGTTGTTTTTGTGTCCAGGGCCACAGCCCCCTGTTCCTCTGTGACTCCAAGCTGCAGCCGTGGTGGGCAGCTCTGGAGCACACTGGCCGTAGCCCCATGTGCCCCCCCGAATTTGTCTTCTGCTTCAGGGCTCTCCCTGTAGCTGGGTGTTCACTGGGTGTCCCCAAGCAGGGGGCCCAGAAGTGCCGGCAGTTACCCAGACCACACCCAGAGGGAGCTGGCAGTCAGATGTCCCAGGCTTGCACCCTCAGAGGGACAATTGAGAGGTGCGTCCCACACACTCCCTGCAAAGGTCCGGCGGGGCTGGGCCCCCACTGCCCGCAGCAGTAACCGGCACACCAGCACACCTCCCATCGGCACTTCTCTCTTCCCTGCTTTCCTCTCCTTGCTCTCTCACTCCTGAGATGATTCCCAAACACACCACCTGCACCCCATCCTCGACTCACACTGCTTTTGGGGAACCCAAACAAAGACAGGTCGGTGGGGAGTGAGCACGTGAGAAAGCTGGGGGTCTGGCGTCCCACCTTGATTTTCCTCCAATCTCTGGCCGGGTGACCTTGCTGGGCCTCTGCTTCCTCTCAACTGAGGGGCTGGGATTAGCCCCCTGAGGGCCCTGCTTGCTCAAAAATTCCGAGATCCTCCTGCACACTTGTCTTGTCACCGTATCATCCATTCATAAAACCATTAAGCTTTTACGAGGGGCCTTCTAAGGCTGCTGGGTCAGCCTGTGTCCCCGCACTCAGTGGAGGTGCTGCCAACTGGGGGAGGGCGTGAGCCTGCCCTGTGCGGACGCACACCGGGCACAGGGTGCCCCACCGATGATGTCGCTTTGGTGGAAAACCTCTTATCTCCTCTGGCTCTACCTCCAGTGCGCCTGCGCTCTCTCTGCCTGGCCGTTTGCCTGCCTGGCTGCCCTTGTGGCCCTCCTCCTCCTGGGATGGGTCACTGTGCCTTCCTCAGGAAGCCACCCCGGAGTGGCCCCGCTCTGATCTAGTGGCCCCTCTACACTGCTCATCCCCCACGGAAGTTATTAAGTGGTATTTTTTTTTGACGGTTCTATATTTTTATTGTAAGTTATCCCTTCTCTGAAATCATGCTATTTGTACCCTTAAGGCTGAACATTTTTGTACTTTGTATTTTATTATTTATTTTTTGTTTGTTTTTTAACATCTTTATGGGAGTATAATTGCTTTACCATGGTGTGCCAGCCTCTGCTGTATAACACTGTGAATCAGCTATACGTATACATATGTCCCCATAACTCCTCCCTCTTGCGTCTCCCTCCCACCCTCCCTGTTCCACCCCGCTAGGTGGTCACAAAGCGCCAAGCTGATCTCCCTGTGCTATGCGGCAGCTTCCCACTAGCTATCTGTTTTACATTTGGTAGTGTATAGATGTCCATGCCACTCTCTCACCCCATCCCAGCCCACCCCTTCCCTTCCCCGTGTGTCCAAGTCCACCCTCTATTTCTGCGTCTTTATTCCTGTTCTGCCTCTAGGTTCTTCAGAAGCTTTTTTTTTTTTTTTTAGATTCCATATAAATGTGTTAGCATACGGTATTTGTTTTTCTCTTTCTGACTTACTTCGCTCTGTATGACAGACTCTAGGTCCATCCACCTCACTACAAATAACTCAATTTCGTTTCTTTTTATGGCTGTATTAAGTGGTATTTTAACTGACTCCTGGGATTACTTAATTTTGAGCTCCTGAAAGGCAAGACCTGTGTCATTTCATTTTGTGTCCTTGGTTTTGGCTGGCACACAGGAAGCACTCGCTGTGTGCTTGCGGAGGAAAAACAGAGGGAAAGGAGAGAGAGGGGGAGGGAGCAAGAAAGGGGGAGAAGAAGGGAGGGGGGGTCACTGGTTGTGAAGACACTTGGGGCAATAGCTCTAATGCTCAGTCACAACATAGATACGCAACCCTCTGGTTAAATCGCTCGTCCTCACCATCACCACAGGCAACGCTTAGTGTTTACTCCGTGCCAGGTTCTGTGCTAGCTGTGTTCACATGTACAAACTCATTTAATCCTCCAAGTGGCTGGAGATACTATTATCGTCCCATTTTACACACAACTAGGAAGTGACAGAGCTAGAACTGAACCCAGGGAAGCTGGCTTGAGTCCTGTTCTGAACTAGTGTGTGTGTGGCCTCATTCGTTCGTTCGCTCATTCATTTATTCATTCAGTAACCTGTATTGTGCGCCTCCCTGCACCAGCATCCCACCAGGCACCAGTCACACACTGGTGAGCAGAAATGTCACTTCCCATCCTCCCTGGCTTTTCTACACCCACCTGGGGGCCTAACTGTGTAGGGCTGTTGCCATACATGGCCTCATAATCTTCCGGGGGCAGGTGAGATGTGCACTTGATTTGGATCCTCTGGGCTTAGCACTGTGCGGTCACAGCCTCCAACAACTAACCATGGCTCCGGCTGTACCACTTTCCACAGCTGTGTGACCTGCAACAAGTCACTCACCTTCTCTGGGCCTCTTGGGCTATAAAAAGGGGAGATCCTGCAGACCCCAGAGGGCTGATGAGAGGGTTATGTGAGGCAACGCCTGGCATAGAGTGTTTAGTATAGTGTGTGCATTGAGAATTATTCCCTAAATGTACAGGTTAAAGGACTTCAACTACAGAAGCCAATAGCCTTTGGACACTCCACGGAGGAGGAAACTGAGGCTTGGGGGAGGTGAAGTGACTTGTTCGAGAGCATGAAGCCATTAGCAGCATAACCAGGACTAGAACCCAGGTCTCGAGATGCCAAGGCCCCAACCCCCTGTTGTTCTACGATGTAGGCTGTGCTCTGTGACACAGGCTCTTTCGGGACCAGCTAAGCATTTGTGCCAGGAATCTATCACCGATGTTGATGCTTCGCTACACACAGCTGGGCGTTCTTTTGTAGTTTAAATGTTTTGTGTGTCTCCCCAGTAACTTGACAAAGGCCACCTCTGTCGCTGCCCGTGCAACAGAGAAGGGTCAGCGCCGCTTTCATCTCAGGGGCAGGGCACTTCCCGTCCCCTCACTCAGGGGCCTGGCATGGCGGTGGGTGCAGCACTCGGCTTGATAAAGATCTTCACTGACCCAGGCTCACGCTAGTACCAAGAGCACGGTGAAAACACACTCAGGGACTCCAACTGGAGCAGACATGGTCATCACCACATCCGTCTCCTGATTAGTGGCAAAACCCAGTGATGTCTCTCTCTAGAAACCTGCCACATTCTCTCTGAAGTGTTTTATTTGGAAGCGCGTTGCTTTGGGAGAGTGTGCCTCCTTTAGCAAGCTGTTTCTGTAGTTTTGCTAACTCTGAGTGCTAGAGAAGTTTTGTGTGCCTGCTTTTAGGAACCTGGTTCTTGTGAGGCTTGAGGGCCCACAGGTCCCCGGCCAGCCCTGTGGTGCTGGTCCTGCTGGGAGGTGAGTCCACCCTCCTCTGGGGGTGGAGGGACGGTTACTCTGCTGACCAGCCATGCCCCTGCTCCTGCCAGGTTGGGGGCAGGGATGCTGGCAGGTCGACTGTGATGCTTTCTTGATAACTGGAAGGTGACAGAACACTCTCTCTTTTTTCTAGCTGTTAAGCTGGCTGTGAAGGAGGAAGGGTCACCGGGGCCAGTCACCGGTGAAGCCATAGATGGCTCTGAGGCCAGCTCTTGCCCTAGTTTGCCAGGCTGTAAGCTCCAGGGTGGAGACTGTCCTGTGACTTCGAATAGAGCCCAGCACATAGTAAGTGCTCATGAAACAGGTGTGGCATGAATGGCTGGCAGGCCACAGAGCCCACAGTAGGACAAAAGCACACACCTTAGAGTCTTCGTCGAACAATAAAACTGAAGTCAGTTGAGAAGAGTTAGGCTTCTCAGGAAAGTTATCAAACTGTACCCTCAGAATACTATTCTTCATAAGAATGGATGCTTTTTCACTAATTGGAATGAATTAATAATAATAGCTGGGTGATTTTGCTTAAAAAAGGGTTCCTTAAGCAGCCACATGGCACAGGGAGATCAGCTCGGTGGTTTGTGACCACCCAGAGGGGTGGGATAGGGAGGGTGGGAGGGAGGGAGATGCAAGAGGGAAGAGATATGG
>NW_021145816.1:4447-4842 GCF_002837175.3 Physeter macrocephalus | reverse complement strand
AGCAGAAACTAACACACCATTGTAAAGCAATTATACTCCAATGAAGATGTTAAAAAAAAAAAGGGTTCCTTAAAAAAAAAACTCTTAGTTAAAGAGTTTAAGTGTTTATAAAGATAGAACTACCACACGACCCAGCAATCCCACTACTGGGCATATACCCTGAGAAAACCATAATTCCAAAAGAGTCACGTACCACAATGTTCATTGCAGCTCAATTGACAATAGCCAGGACATGGAAGCAACCTATGTGTCCATCGACAGATGAATAGATAAAGAAGATGTGGCACATATATACAATGGAATATTACTCAGCCATAAAAAGAAACGAAATTGAGTTATTTGTAGTGAGGTGGATGGACCTAGAGTCTGTCATATAGAGTGAAGTAAGTCAGAAA
>NW_021145816.1:0-4088 GCF_002837175.3 Physeter macrocephalus | reverse complement strand
GATATATGTATACGTATAGCTGAGTCTCTTTGTTATACAGCAAAAACTAACACACCATTGTAAAGCAATTATACTCCAATAAAGATGTTTAAAAAGAAAGAGTTTAAGTGTTTAAACTCTGTAAGCCTTTAAAGCCTTTCTTACAGACAGAAAATACATGGTTCTGACCTGGACCTCAGGTGGTTTACACCCGACCTTAACTTCGAGGCCTCCCTGTTCCCACCTCTGCTCCTTCATCAGCCCCTTTCTTCTTCTATTCTGGCTTTCAGAGAGTGGTCCAATCTGAAGGCTCCCCTTGCCACCCCTAGGACAGGGGCCACAAATAAGTTTCATCTTGAAAGTCAACTGTGATTGATTAGCAGGGGTTACCTAGAGTTGAATTTGAGGAGTCTGAGAATGGGGATTGATTAGTGATGTCTGCCACAGATGTGGGTTCAGCATGTGGGGGCCTGTGTTTCAGGTATTCACGGTATCTCTCATCCTGTCCTCTTTCTCTTTCAATCCCTGGGCCAAGATGTTAAGGGGCCCACAAGGTAGCCCCACCTGGTTGTTTTATTTACATCTCCAATTCGGGAGGTCTAAGACCACGCTCTTCGTTTCCTTCAAATCTATCCCTCCTTCAGACCATACGGACCAGCCTCCCTGGGATTTCTTGGGTTTGACTTTCTTGTTCACTCTTGAGGTCATCATCTGAGTTCAGGACTCTAGCGTCTCTCATTTGGCCCTTTCGGCAATGGCTCCTTGGCAGATCTCCCTCTCAGAACCACCACCCTCTGACCCACAGTGAATGCTGCTCTGATCCCCCTTAAGTGTCCATTAGACATTTATTTCCCCACTCTGGAAGTCGCAATGGCTCTAAATGTTCAACAAGTAGTGTCTAACATCCCCTGTTGAACAGTTAAGACTAATCTCTCTCTCTCATTCATTCATTCACTTTTTTTTAACGTCTTTATAGGAGTATAATTGCTTTACAATGGTGTGTTAGTTTCTGCTGTACAACAAAGTGAATCAGCTATACGTATACATGTATCACCATATCTCCTCCCTCTTGCGTCTCCCTCCTACCCTCCTCATCCCATCCCTCTAGGTGGTCACAAAGCACCGAGCTGACCTCCATGCTATGCGGCTGCTTCCCACTAGCTATCTATTTTACATTTGGTAGTGTATATATGTCCATGCCACTCTCTCACTTCGTCCCAGCTTACCCTTCCCCCTCCCCGTGTCCTCAAGTCCATTCTCTACATCTGTGTCTTTATTCCTGTCCTGTCCCTAGGTTCTTCAGAACCATTTTTTTTAAGATTCCATAAATATGGGTTAGCATACGGCATTTGTTTTTCTCTTTTTAACTTAACTTCACTCTATATGACAGACTCTAGGTCCATCCACCTCACTACAAATAACTCAATTTCGTTTCTTTTTATGGCTGAGTAATATTCCATGACTCAGTATATATGTGCCACATCTTCTTTATCCGTTCATCTGTCGATGGACACGTAGGTTGCTCCCATGTCCTGGCTATTGTAAATAGAGCTGCAATGAACATTGTGGTACATGACTCTTTCTGAATTATGGTTTTCTCAGGGTATATGCCCAGTAGTGGGATTATTCATTCTTTTATTCCCCTTTCTTCTTTGTTCACATATTTATTAAATAAACATTCCATGATCGCCGCCTCCAAAATGTCAGATATGTATTGTCTCCTAAGGACACAAAAATGAATACTTCCCCTGCAGCTTCAAATCCTGCAGGCGCTGATGCAGTCCTGTTTTCCTGTGGTAGATAAGTCCAGTCCAAGGTATGTGAAATTCACAACCCCGCCCAGGTTATTAGTTCCCTTAATGCCCATGTTATCCCTGCTTTGAGGAGCTCGTAGTCTGGGGTGGAGACAGACACCTTAAAAATGCATTCTAGGGGCTTCCCTGGTGGCGCAGTGGTTGCGCGTCCGCCTGCCGATGCAGGGGAACCGGGTTCGCGCCCCGGTCCGGGAGGATCCCACATGCCGCGGAGCGGCTGGGCCAGTGAGCCATGGCCGCTGAGCCTGCGCGTCCGGAGCCTGTGCTCCGCAACGGGAGAGGCCGCAACGGAGGGAGGCCCGCATACCACAAAAAAAAAAAAAGAAAAATGCATTCTAATTCCAGGTGATAAAGTGCCACCTGAAATGCCTCTCCTTCTACCTTTGGTTCCTTTCCCAGGCCTGGGTCTGTCTCCTTTCCTCTGGGGTCTGCCTCAACGGCACCCTCTCCCAGCATCTTTCTCTTCTCTCATAGTACCCACTACACCCTGGTAAATATTCCAATGGCCTGCTTGGGTCTATTTGCCACCACTCGCTTTCCACCAGCTCCAGATCTTTACCTCATTTCTGTATAAGGCAAACTATCCAGCACACAGTAGGGCCCCAATAGGAGCTGAGCTGATGGAACGTCAGTTTTTGAGTAAATCTCTCATGTGTTCTATTTCTCCTCGCTGACCCCTAATCTGATCTCTCAGACAGGCCATCCACCCATTTGCTTTGGTGCTACTGGGCTTGGGGCTGGACTGCCTAGCTCTGCCACTTACAGGATGGGTATGTTAACCTCCAGTGCTTCAGTTTTCCCATCTTTAAAATGGGGATTTTGATAGTAACTGCCTCATAGGCTTGCTGTGAAGATACAGCGAGTTAATGTTCGTTAATGTGCTTAGAACAGTATTTGGCACAAGGTAACAGTGTAGGCCACTATTACGGTCATAAAGGGCTTTCCCTACATAGGTCCTTCTCTTTATTTCTCCTGTGGGCCTGAACTCATTTCATGTTTGTTTGGAGTTGTCACCCTCTCCTGTTAGCACTTACTTTGCATTTTGTCCCCCTCATCATGAGTCCCTGGGGTTCTCCTACCTGGCTGGGAGGGTCTGGATCTTGAGGGGTTACGGAGAGGGGAGGGTGGGTGGACCTGCCACTGCTGTCTGGGAAGAATCATCGCCCCCACCACTCACTGGGTCACACCTGGTTGCCTAGCAACCAGCAACACACAGCTCTGCCTCGGCTTGTAATTATACAGGGAAACAAAATGTTTCCGATGAACCCTCAAACCACACTCCACTGAGTTCTGTTCAGCCCGCGGCCCAGCAACAAAACCAAAAGGAACAGAACAAAGCAGCAAGACCTTTGGGGACAGGGCACTGTGCTAGGAGACCAGAGCTGGGTTTCTGGCCATGGTGACCCCTGGCTGGCTGGGCGATGCAGAGACCCTCACCCAGGTCTGGGTTTAAAAAGTGGCCTTGTCACCACCTCCTCACGGGCTGAGCCATATCCACTCAATGCCTTGGTCTCTCCTCACCTTCTGGAGTGTGTATTTGGTACCTGCTTTGTAGGGCCTGGCAAGAATGAACGAGATAACGTTATCATGTCCCTCTCCTGTTCTCAGCTCTCCGGCAGCTGCCCCACTTGAGAGGAAACCCCACAGCCTTCCTGCAGCTCCTGTGGTTGTCCAGCCCTCTCTGGCTTGCCCTCGGGCCCCCACTTCAAGCCCTTGTCCACACTTCCCCTCATTCCACAGGGCAGCCTTCCTTTCGTTCTCCAGGTCCTCTCTGCCTCCCGATCCCAAGATCTCAGACTATCTCTCTGTTATTACCCCCCAGGCCCTTGCTTATTTCCTCCAGAGCCCTTATTACAATGGATGATCTCAATTATTTTTCCATTTACTTGGCTTTTTTTCTTGCCACCCACACTCAAACACAAGCCCCACAAGGCCAGTAACATTTTTGGGTTCATTCGCTGCTGTATCTATCCCCAGGGCCTAGAACTATGTCTAGCACATAGTAAGCGTTCAAGAAACATCTACTGAATGAATGAATGAATGAATGAACAAATGAAAGAGCTTTTGGATGCCTGGAGCTTAATAGGTGCTTGGGAACTTCTAGCCTTTTGCTCCACCCTAGGTTTTTCTGCTGACACCTTCATACTCCGTACTACTTGGTCCAGCATCGACTGGAGGCAATTCTTTCTTAGATATTTACAGCAGAAGGTAAAAATATCCATTAACTGAGAAACACGGAAGCATGAAATCATCAACCCTGGCACTTTTCAGGGACAAAACTTCAGGACAGAGCTG